>NW_026944047.1:63491-134640 GCF_033296635.1 Dichotomopilus funicola
CCCCCGAACTTCCCCCCCAACTTCCCGCCCGGCTCCTCCCGCGAGGGCAATCCCAGAGACGAAGAAGAATCCGACTCCGACGACGCCTGGACCCCCACCGACCTGCAAAACCCCCTCCTCTGCCCCGTCCGCCCGGACTCGCCGGTCTCAGATACCGAATTGGAGTATCATTTACAGGCTATTGAGCGGGAGGAGAGGGCTATTAATGGTAGTGCTGCAGGAGGTCGGCCGGGACCGCTGTTTGGAGGGGGTGACCGCCGTGGGGGTGGGAAGGGTGCGAGGGGGAATGATGCGGTGTTGGTTTTTGGGCCGGGGTATGGAGAGGGGGGTGATGGGGATGGTGTTGGTCAGGGGGGTGGTGGGGAGGGTGGAAATGGGGGAGGAGGTGGTGGTGGATCGGGGAGTGGGAGGAGGGAGGCAGAGGCGTGGAATGCGGTTGCGGTGGTTGGGTTGAGGGTTTATTATAAGGGGGTGGAGGGCGAGGAGAAACAGGAGGGGGAGAAACTGGGAGAGGAAGAGGAAGAGGTGGTGTTGAGGGTGGTGAGGCCGAATCGGTGGGTGATTGATGATGAGGAGGACGAGGCAAAGGTGAAGAAGGATGGGAAGGGAGAGAAGAAGGGGGAGGGGGAGGAGCTGGAGGCGGATGAGACGCAGGTGTTGGATGTGGATGATAGTGCGAGGGATGCTGTTGGTGTGCCGGTGTAGGTATCGTATCCGGTGTAAGTGAGTGGAATTGCAGATCAGGTTAGAATGTTGGGTATCATAGGATTAGCAACAGCGTGTGCAGTATATTCGGCGTTGGCATTTATGACCTACAACCTTGTGCTTGGCCTGAGATAAGTTAACTTAGCCATGAGAAAGTTAACAACAGAAAACTTACCCCTTCACATCACCCTTATACATTCCATCCCGGCCTCTATTCTTCACACCACACTACGTAAGTCCATCACAACCCATCCAACAAAGCCCTCACCTTCCTCCTCTCCTCCCCCTCAACATCCCCTACCTTCTCCCCCCTTTCATCTCGACTTTGATCAGCATTCTGCTCCTGCAACAACCCAACCCGTCCCCCCACCCTCGCCAATAACATCCTCATCCGCTGCAACTCCGCCTCCACCTCTCCATTCCGCGTGACTAGGTTCTCCTGTACGCTGCCGAGGCCATTTCCTTCGTCCTGTCCACCTTCACTGGTCGTCACATCAGGGTTAGAGTCAGGGTTAGGGTTAGAAGAAGCAGAAGAAGAAAACGGCTCAAGCAGGGTGCGCAAGCTGCGTAATCGGGCGACGCGGGCGGTGGCTTGGGTTTTGCGGTCTGCGAGGGCGTGGAGGTCTGTGGCGAGGGCGGCGTAGTGTTTTGTTTCTGGGGAGGGGTCTGTGGTAGTGGTGGTGGTGGTGGTGTGGTCTTCCCATTCGAGAGGGAGAGTGAGGGCGATTTGGGGGTTGGCTGGGTTGTTAGTACGTCGTTGATGTATTTATGAGTTGGTAGTGAAAGAGGGGTGTGAGAGAGGGGTGTGAGAGAGGGGCGTGAGAGCGAGGGGGGGTAATGAGATAGGCTGTGTCGATGAAAAGAGAAAAAGGACGAAAAAGGAAAGGTATGAAAGAAGGTCACAGTAAGGAACAGCAAGAAGAACACACCCAAATCAGCACCAACATTCAACCACCCCCCCTCCACCTCATCTTCCCCCCACCCCTCACCCCCGGAACCCCCCCCGACAGCCCGCTCGGCCGCGTCCCAGTACAGCCGGTCGATCTGCTCGGCCACATGCCGCGTCGCCTGGGGCGCGTACGCCCGCTTCACGTGTTGCTGGAGGCGGTGGTTTAGTTTGAAGAGGGCGTCGTCGATGGCTTTCTCGGGGAGGGGTGGTGCTGTTTTTTCCGAGTCATTGTTGTTGTCGTCGGTGTTGTCGTCGGTGTTGTTGTTTTTGTTATTGGAGAGCCAGTCGCGGGTTGGAGCGAGAGGTTGCGAGAGGACGCGTGTTTGGGTGGTGAGGAAGGATTGTTTGAGGGCGAGGACCGTGGGTGGGGATGTGGCCATTTTGGTGGTGATATCGGTCGTTTTTGGAGGGTTGATGTTTTGGTGTTTTAAGTTGATGTTCAAGCGATGAGTGAGGCCGAAAGGGGAAATGGAAGATGGGATGAGAAATGTCAGGGTTAGGGTACACCAGGGACGACCCCACATGAGCTCTGGCAAATTGAGGTCATTCATTCGCTGTGGGGTGCATCTGCAGGCAAATCCACCAAAAGTTGGAACATTGAATTGTCGAATCCGAGATCACCGAACAGAAACCAGAATCGAAACACGGCACCACAAATATACAGCCCCCGATTCCTCGAGCCCGACCTACCCCGAACCAACACCGCTGGCGACCCCCACCTGCGGCCGCGCGCCCTCAGCATGCGCTGGTACTAGCGCTGCGCCCACTCGACCTATTTCTTAGGCTTCTCGGGCCCCTCCTCCCACCATGCGGTCACAGCACCTCACGCGCAATGTGTGTTCTCTCCGACTGCTGGCCCGCCACGGCCTGCTGCGGCCCTGCCCGTCGCTTCCAGGCCGCTGCTATGCCGTCTCCTCCCGCGCCGCTTTTCTTCCCTACGCACCCCCGGCCTCGACCTCACTTCCACGCGGCCAGCCCCGCCGGACCTTCTTCGGCATCTTCCAGAAACCCCCGCGCATGCTAAAGGAGCCCGACCTCGAGCCGGGCTACGACGTGCTGCTGCAGTTCCGCAGCGTCGAGGTCGAGAATGCCCGTCCACCCCCGCGCGAGGACCTGCTTCGCGGCTGGCGCCAGTTCATCCAGTACAAGCGCAAGAACTACCACCAGCCGCTGAACCCGACCCAGGCGTTTTTGATTCAGCGCTTGCTGCGACACCTGCTCGCTGTCGATGCGGACGACGCCACAAACGGCGCAACGAATGGCGCAACAAACCGCCAACAGACCGCAGACCTCGGGTTTGCCGACTTGCGTACCGCGCTGTGGGTGACGGTGACGAAACCGCCCAAGGGGACCACCGAGCACCACCTCGAGCTTGCGAAGCTGGTCTACGCCGAGATTGAGCGGAGGATACAGGAGATGCGCGGGCTTGGGGTTGAAGAGGATGTTATTCGGGATACCCTGGGGGGGAAGGAGATGCTGGACCTGGAGCTGTATTTGACGGCGCTGTCGCAGTACGGCGCCGCGCGGGAGGCTGCGGTGCGGTTGGCTGAGTTTCGGGAGAGGAATGCGACTGCGACACAGGCGCAGGGAACAATAGCTCAGGACACAACGCAGGACACTACACAGACACAAACACAAACACAGGCGCAGAGTCGGAAAAGCAAAGGGTCGGGAAACAAAGGCATGGCGGCCCGCGAGCGGTCGTTCTGGACAATCGTGCTGCGCGGCCTGGCCAAGGAGGGCCGCGAGGAGGAACTGCTGGCCGAGTTCGCCAACGCCGAAGCAGCTAAACTCGAGTACCAACCGCCGATCCACGAGATCATGACAACCTTTTACGCGCAGCGGGACCAGGTCGAGGAGACCAAGCGGTGGTTCTCACGGCCCATTCAAGCCGGTTGGGCGCCGAGCCCCAAGGTTTATCTCGAGCTGGTGCGGTTTGCCGTGCGGAACCGTGAGCAGGCCTGGCTGCAGCCCATCTTTGAGCGGCTGATCAACTCGGATCCGCAAAAGGACTACTGGGATGTTGTGTTTCAGTGGGCTGTGTTGGCTATGGATAAGGGGGTTGAGGATGTCAAGCAGATGATCCAGGTTATGTCGGCGCAGAGGTCTTCAACAGGGAGCAGGCAGCAGCAGCAAGAACAACCACCACCACAACAAGACAACAAAGACAGAGGACCAAAGGCCGACGCGGCCACCATCAACGCCCTCATCTCCGCCGCCATCGAAAAACAAAACCCCTACCTGGCCGAGCGCTTCCTCTCCCTCGGCGCCGAGCTCCAAATCCCCCCCAGCGCATCAACCTACATCCTCCAAATGGACTACCGCCTCGACGCCCAAGACTTCTCCGGCGTGCGCGCGCTCTACGACAAGCTCCTCAAAGGCGAAGTCCCCGTCTACCAAGACGAAGACCTCCCCGTGCTCAACAAATACCTCCGCGCCCTCTGCGCCGTGCACCCCGAACCCGACCTCGGCCGCATCCTCGACATCACCGCCGACCTCGAACAACGCCACGCCACCCTCGAACCCGACACCGTCGTCGCCCTCTGCATGGTCTTTTTGCGTTCCGACAACCAATTCGAAGTCATCGACACCCTCTCCCTGCACACCGTCTCCTACTCCCGCGACGAACGCGCCCAAGTCCGCCGCGCATTCGTCGACTACTGCTGCCTCGACCGCCACGCCCTCAGCACCGCCCGCGCCTGGGACGCCTACTCCCTCCTCCGCCAATTCTTCCCCGACACCGACCCCTCCGAACGCGCCCGCCTCATGGACGCCTTCTTCGCCCGCCGCCGCCCAGACATGGCCTGCTACATCTTCGGCCACATGCGCTCTTCCGATAGCCCCGGCCACCGTCCCACCGCCGACATGTACGTCCGCTGCCTGGAGGGTCTCGGCCGGCACCCGGAGTTGGCCGGCACCGGCGGCAGCGGTGTCAGTCCGGGAATTGGCATGGGCTTATCCGGTGGCGCTAGCGGTCCCAGCGGGACCGGCACCAGCGGCAGTGCGCATGCCGACTCCCTTAAAATGATCCACAACATGCTCAAAATGGACACGACCGTGCAACTCGACACCCGTCTGCGCAACGCGCTCATGATGGCCTACGCGGCGTGCGATGAACCGCATGTGGCGATCCATGAGTTCTGGCGGGACATTACCGCGTCTGCCGAAGGCCCTTCCTACGCCAGTCTGGCGATTGTGTTTTGGGCGTGTGAGTTATCGCCGTTTGGGGATAGGGTGGCACGGGAGATTTGGCAGAAGGTGCAACGCATGGATTTGGCGGTGCCGGCGGAGGTGTTTGGGGCGTATTGTGGTGCGATTGCGGGGAATGGACATGTGGAGGAGGTGATGAGGTTGATTCGGGGCATGGAGGGGAGTGTGGGGTGTGCGCCGGGGATGATGACGTGAGTATTTTTTCCCTTTCTCTCTGTGTTTCTCTCTCTTCCTCTCTTTCAACCCTTACCCCTTACCTTTAACCAACCCCTTTTACCCCTTACCCTTATCCTTACCCCTTAACCTTTCAGCCCATACGGCCATTCGCTTCTTCGGAATTCACGCTAACGCTATAAAATAGCCTCGGCGTACCCTACAACGCACTCCCCTGGGCCAACGTCAAAGACCAGTTCGAGACCTGGGCCCGCGCCGAGTACCCGGATATCTGGGCACAGCTGGAGAAGAAGGGGCGCAAGCAGACCATCCAGGGGACGAAGTTCAATATTCGGAGGGATATGAGGGCGTAGGTTGAGTTTGGGATGGAGAAAATTCAGGGTGGGTGGACGAGAGAGTGGTTCCAAATGGGGGGTCGAATGGGGAATTGTGTACGTGATGAAGCAATGAAGAATGAAGGTTGGGATTGGAATTGGGAGAAAGGTTGGGAGGCTGGCTGCATGTAAAATTGAGGACTGGATGTATGTATATGTGATAGGGTTGATTGTTTATACATTGGCATAGGCGGGAGCGGTGATACTGATACCGACTGATGCTGGAGGTTGGGTAACTTAAAAATGGCATGTCCACGCATTTTCGTTATATTTTTTTGTGTCGTGTGGTTGGTAATGTACATGTAGTGTATTGTGTATTTGGTACAGTCGTCGGAGCATGCTGCGTTTCCTCCACGTCTTTTCCTTTCCTTTCAGCACTGTGTACCCCCACCATCAGTCTGTTCGTCCACCGAAACCGACTTCCGTTCCACCCGAATCAGAGTCCTAACTACGACTCCCACCTACGATTCCCAACTCCGAACCCAACTACATACACCTCGCTCATAGCCGATTCTCAGTCGGCGCAATAGGCACCATAGCCGAAATCCCCCTCTGCTTAATCCGCAAAATCTCCGGGTGCCGATGCACACTCGGGTGCAAGCCCATGCCAATCGCCCGGCGGATCGCCTTGGCCATCTTCCGCTGATTGACCGGCCGCAGCCCCGTTTCAGACGAGTGCTTGATCCGCCCCATGGGGGTCATGAAATCCGAGATGAGGGAGAAATTCTGTTTTTCTAGGTCAGCCTCCCTTCTTTCTCATCCACGAAAAGGGAAAAGAGATATTGTAGGTAGGTACCTTGTAATTATCCACAGGATTAAACCCCAACACCTCCACCACATCCTCCAGCGGCGCCCGCATCTTGCCCCACTTCTTCATCTCCGCCTTGCCAATGTCGCGCGGCGTGTAGACATCGCCGACCCGCCACCGTCGCTGGTTTTGGCGTAGGTAGTTGTCGGTTGTCGTGTTGATGGCGAGGTCCCGGATGTGGCCGCTGGTGCCGACTTGTTCTTCGATTACGCGGCGGCGCTCTTCGGGGGTTAGCGGGCCGCTGCGGTTGAGGCCTGAGGAGGCCAGGTCTTGGAGGGCCGCGTTGGGGTTCGTGAAGGTGGTGGGGGTGCTGCCGGCGAGACGGTTGGTGTTGGTGTTGGAATACGTGTTGTTCTGCGAGTCGCGGACTTGGGGGGGAGAGTGTCAGTCGTCGGTTGAGGGGGATGTTCGGTTGGGAGGAGGGACAAAGGGGTACTGACATGCTGAGAGGCTTGGTGTCGTCGACAACGCCCGCGAGAGTGGTGGCTGCTGCGCCAGCTGTGTTCGTTGCTGTGTCGTCAAGGCAGACCGGCATTGGCGCGCGGCTGCCGAGAGCCATTGCCGGGATGTCGACATGTTGGCTGTGTTGTGCGTGTATCTCTCCCGCTGCTGCTGTCGTCGTGAGGTCGTCAAAAATCGGTTCGTGATGCTGGTGTTTGGTGATCTGGGCACCTGTGGGGTTTGGTGGGATAAATCTTTGGTGCGGTCGGATTGGCTGGAATGGAGTTATAAGTGGGTATTCCGCGGGCCAGGGGCTGCGGCAGGCAGTTCTTAGCAAAATTTCGAGACTTGGCATTCGTTCATCTCGTTCATTCATCAATCGGTCCATCAAATCTTTGGCTCAAAACAAACAACAGTCAAATCCAATTTCTCAGTTGACAACGGTTGATTACTCTGCCTAGTTTTGGGTCATCGGATACGCCCTCGCCAAAATGCCGCGGAAACTCAAGTTTCACGAACAGAAGCTGCTCAAGAAGTGGGTGGACACGCCGGACGATGAACCACGGATTCACGATTAACCCATGGATGCGCCAGGCACGACTTCATCAACTACAAACAAGACAACAACCACCGAGACCACGATGTCGCGAGGTAAATTCCAGGATCCAGAATTGTATTGCTGATGTCGTCTCTAACTCATCATCTCAGACGGTACATGATTCAAAAACCAGAGGACTATGTATGCCCCCAACTGGATTCTCATTCTTTACCCATGACTGACCCTCTACCAGCACAAGTACAACAGGATATGTGGTGTAAGTCAACTTGAGTTCCCCTCTGTGAACAAGTTCTTTACTAACACAAACCCAGTCTCTCCGGCAATTAGCACACCGCCTCAGCGTATGTTTCACCAACATCTTCAGCAAAACGGCCTACTGACCCCATCGCAGCTACTCCCCCCAGAAAGCGAGGTGCGGAGGAAACATGAGGTCCTGCTTCTGGACAAGCTCTACGACATGGGCATCCTCTCGGTATGCGGCCCGGCAACGACTCTGACGTGCGCGGTGTCTAACTAACCTGTCCTCCAGAGCAAATCCAAGCTGTCCCAAGTCGAGCACAACGTCACAGTATCCGCGTTCGCGCGGCGGCGGTTGCCGGTGGTTATGACACGGTATGTTTTTGTTGTATTTTTCCCTGTTGATAACAGCGATGTCAAGGCCGAGGGGGGGGACCATGCTAATTCCAACAGACTGCGCATGGCCGAGACCGTCCAGGCGGCGACAAAGATGATCGAGCAGGGCCACGTCCGGGTGGGCGTCGAAGAGGTCCGGGACCCGGCGTTCCTTGTGACGAGGAGCATGGAGGACTTTGTCACATGGACTGTGGGGAGCAAGATCAAGCAGAATATCATGAAGTATCGGGATAAGGTTGATGATTTTGAGCTGCTTTAGGGTTGGTGGTGTGGGTTGTTTGAGGTTTGGTTGGAAGAATTTACCCGGCCTGGGACATGACCGGAACGATTCATTGGAGTTCCCGTCCTTGGGTACGGTATGGGATCTGTCGGGCTGGGTACGCAAGCGGGGAGTGTTGATGTGCAAGGGCAGGATGCACGGCATGGCGTTATATCAGGGACTCAACTCTTGCAGAAGCCAACGGATAGCCGGGCGTAAATTAATGGAATGGTTTGGACTGGACTTATTGGCGATGGTGTAGGCTATCCGTGCTGAATGACTTGCGTGGTCCAGACCGGTTCATGTGACCATCCCAGCTGTTCCTTCCGCGTTACAAATCGGACCACAGTTCGGTACTTGCCCGTTCTGCTGACGGATTCTCCAAAACTGCGTTAGCCTCTACTGGTTTCTTCTCGTTCTCCTAACATATGTGAACTTGGCATCACCCATACCTGTCCTCGATTTCCGTTCTCCTAGGTCTCTCTTGTTTACCTATAACCTACAATATCACCAGGTGACCTTATTTTTCCCTATTCACCAACTCGTCGGCATCTCACAACCCACTACGCTCCCTGCCAGGCCTCGAGGTTTTCCTCCGCCTCGCCAGATACACTCCCTTTTTGGTTCATCCTCCCCTGCCCTAATTTTGTCTGAAACACGAAGTCAAACCGAATAACCTCACCAACCCCCAACTCTGTTCCCATTCGCGTCCCCTCGGCCGTGTGCATCTACAGGCCGGACATCAACAACATGACGCCTCCCACGAGCTCCACTACCCCACCCTTCAACATCCTGACCTCAATGCAAAGACGAGACACCCACCGCTCCTCGCCTCACGACGAGTCCACCCAACACCCTCAGACAAACAACCAAACCTCAGCTCACTCACACCGGGCTCAACTAGATGGCCCGTCCGCACCCCCGCGCATTACCATCGGCCACAACCGCCACCGCCGTGCAGCCAGTGAAGGCGGCGTCTACGACCATGGCAGCCCCGACGTTGAAGAAGCTCTCAACATCCCAGTGCATGACCGACGACACCATCGGCACGACGCAGACAAAGTACATCCAGCCGAGGTAGCGGCACTAGTACTTGGGGGCGTCGGGCTTGCAGCGGCGGCCGGGGCGGTCGGCACCGGCGTTGCAGCGAGCGTGGGAGGTGCCATGGCAGGCGTGGGTGCTGGGGTGGGCGGTGCTATCGCAGGTGTCGGAGCGGGCGTTGGCGCAGCGATGGGAGGGGTAGGCGCTGGGATGGGCGCGGCCCTTGGGGGAGTGGCAATGGGTGTGAAAGGTGCTATGGTGGGCGTAGGAGGAGCAGCTGCGGCTACTGCTGCCGCTGCCGCGGGGTTGGGGGTGTTACCGGTCGAGGGTGGGTTGGGGTTCGTCGGTCGGCCGCTGGCGTGGTCACGGTTGCATGGGCATTCGCATTCGTACTCGTGCTTGGTCAGGGAGGCGGTGAGGCGGGTCGGGGGACGGGACTATGGACGTGGTCATCATCATGATCACCACCATCATCATGATCACCACCATCACCATCATGATCGTCACCACAGGCACGACCGCGTACTTTTCGACGTTGATTCTGATTCTGATTCCGACGGCGAGGAGTACTCTGACCTGGATGAGGTCGACCCCCTGATGCTTGGTACACCGGAGTGTGCGAGGCATGAGTCAAGAGAGGGGCGCAGGAGTCGGTGGGCGAGGTGGCATGCTGCGAGAGCCAGAGCCAGGGGATATTCCTTCGGGGGTTGGCTATGAGGGGTGCAGGTGATGGAATGGAAGAGGGTGAGTTAGGACTGAAGGTGGGGCGTTGGGTTGGGTTTATGTATGATACCTGATTATCCAATAGGTGAACAAAGTTTTGCTGCTCTGTAACCTCCCTCAACGCTCAGTATTGGGTCATGTTCACTGCTTGATGCCTCCAACCTCGACGTAGATTTTGCCAGGGAGGTTATGAAGCATTGTGAGAAGGCAATGAATAAGTGAAGGCACATCACTCTTCACACAGATCTGACCCTGTGAATCCCCTCTATCGGGTGTGGTTAACTATTGCCGCAGTACAGATAATACTCCTCCGATTGCAAAGTCAGCAAGGAGCGATCGAACTAAGGAAAAGTCCAAAGAAATATAACCGGTACTCTCGCCACCGTAATCTCCTCGATGATCTCACCTACCTACCCGGAAGCAACGGTAATGCGGCGGCGGTGGCCAAACATACGTAATCCAGAGCGCCGATAAGGTGGCTACAGAACAGAGTGTGTCCCTGCTGTGGAAGACCCCGTCTTGCTGCCCAAGATTTCCTGACGAGTTGCTGGATTGCAAGGACCAGCCATGATTGGCTGCCCCGTCGAGGGCGTAATAACGAGCTGAGACGGAATTTCTAGCAATGGGCTCGGACAACCATACTCGCAGTAATAAGGGAGGCTGTGAGGTACTGGAATCTCCTGTCTCTTCCCCCCCCCTTGCTCAAGCTTATTATACTTATACAGAGTCATCATCAGCACGAAGCAAAAGTTAGCAACTCAATAAGTTACAATAAGCCAAAAAGCTCACCAGCGGACCCTCTTCACCGGCTGAAGAAGGGTGCTTAGTTACGAAAACCCCGATGGGTTTTTCTCCGGATTGAACTGGAGCCTCTCGATCGGTTGTCGAGGGGTGAGGCAGCCCCTGGGCCGGTCCCCGCCAGCCAACTGCGCTACGCAACTAGTTGTGGGTATTGCTGGGGGGATTGGTGGCAGGAGGTCGGTGGATGTTGTATATATACTTTGGTGGGAGGGAAGGGGCGTGAATGTGGCCTTGCTGGGCCCAGTGTGTAGAACATGCCAACACAGTGGGAATACCCCAAAGCCGAGATCCTGAAAACTTGCAACAGCGTTAAAATGCAGAACGAACCCAATTACTATCATAGAGCTCTCTATTGTTGTATCGCTGTGCTAGATCGTGATATGGTTCCCTCCTCGAAGTCCTTCGTCTCGAGGGTACCTCGGCCCCATCCAATACCATCAACACCTAGCACTCAGAAGTATCACACCCCTTTCCTTTTCTATCCTCTACTCCCCCCCACCAAATTCCGCCGAATCAACCTCACATCGTCATCCGAAAACCCCAACGCCCCCTTAACATACCCTTCAAACCCGCCATGCTCAGCCTCCAGAGCCTTCACAAAAGCCGCCCACGTCCTAACTCTCAGATTCGACAAATTCTTCAACCCAGCATGCCTCGCCTCAACACTCGGCGCGTCACCAAGCCTACCACCAGTCAACGCAGCCTCCAACATCTCCCGCGCCGGCTCAATGCCAATACGCGACAGCACATAATCCAGCGCGACTGTATCAGCGCTCGCCCCGGCAAGACTCAGCAGGAGTCCGGCCACCACGCCTGTGCGGTCACGGCCAGCTGTACAATGAAATACCACGCCTTCCTCTCCCTTTCCGTCCCGCACTGCTTCCAGCACCCGCCGGATTGTGGCTGCGTAGTATTTTAACACACCGAGATACATCTCCACAAACCCCTTTTCTCCGTCGCCTTCGGCGAAGAGTGCAAAGTCCACCGCATTCGGCGCACCCTCTGCCGTAGGCTCCCATATCGCTGTCACGCCGTCATCGCCGTCATCGCCGTCCGGATCCGGCCGACGCACCCGCTCGCCTTCGGTGCGTAAGTCGACTAGATACCTGACCCGACCGCCCAGCGCGTTGCGGAGTGTTGACGTCGTGAAGGGTGCCTCTGAGGAGGTGTTTTGGTCCGGGTCCGGGTTCGGCTTCGGCTTCGGCGCGCTGAATCCAGCCGTGCGGAAGAACAGGCCGGGCCGGATGGGCGAGCCGGGGACTAGGCCAAGGTCGCGGGAATTGAAGGAGAAGGGGACGTGGATGAAGGGTGGGGAGGATAGGATTGTGGCGAGGGGGGTGGAGGTGGGTGGGAGGGGAAGAGTGCCGTCTGTTTGGGCTAGGGCGAGGAGGGCGGGGGCGTCCATTGGATTGCTGTTTTTGTTGTATTTTTATTTTTGGGGGTGGTTGGGCTGTGAGTAGGTGGTGTTGGTTTGGTAACTTTGGTTGGGTAAGGTGCAAGTTCAGAATGGAATAGTGAGCGTTGTGATGAGCCAAGGTACCTAACGTGAACGGGAAGTAAGGTCGAGTGTAAGCACCGTTAACGTTAACGTTGCGGCCTCACCCCCGCTTCTTATACCTCTCCGAAAACAGCCCCGAACCGCCATTCTGACCCGATCTCCACCGCCGCCCTATGACAGGCCCCACCCGGAGATAACCCCGGATCTCGCATCGGACATCGGATCCGACCCGGGCGAACTCAAGTGCAAACTCCCGTTCTCCGGGGCAAAGGATAAAAACAAAACAATAAGCCCGGAGAAAAACTTACCAATCCCGGGGTTCTACGACCGCGCCACACTGAACGCGACTTGGTTTGAATGGGGCCAAATACGAAACACGAAATACGGCGTGCAGCTACGAACTTGGTCCCCTGCCTCAATACTTCGGAGAGATTACCCCGCTTAGGAGTACTAATCATGTAGTGCCCAACTGGCCCCCGATTGCAGGAGTCTCCCGCTTGTTCGTCTGCATTTTCTTTCCTTTGAGAAAGCTCGCGAGACGATTACATGTGCCGACCACTCGGTAACCTACTTAACCTAACTACTGACATAATGACCAAAATAGACATCCAAACAATCCCAAACTAAAGAAGCGCCATTGTCATCATCCGTTCTTCTCTCGCCCCCAAGTCGCCCGCCCAACCGTACAAGGAACAGAACCGTATTCAACAAGGAGCCAGTGAATTGTGTCCACATGTTTTCTTACCGTACTTTGCATGCAGGTTCATGCCGGATGGGACGTCCATGTTGAATCCATCCGCATGCCCAGGTTTCATGTTTGACGTCCGTGTTCCTCTAATCGGGGGATCTGACACTTGGCGGTCCGTCCCGCGCCCGGGCGTCGGGGTTCAGACTGACGAGATCAGATGAGATCGGCCCACCCGTCAATTGTTTCGTCGAAATGGATTGCCCATGTACATACTCATACACAGTACACCTACCTCCGCTGTCAAAACCAGGGCGTTGCGATGTACCCTTCCGGGTTGGTCCCTTTAATTATTCCTTACCTAGGTTGTCTCAATGCCTGTCCATTGATCACCCTTGGAAAATCTACATCGGTAGATAACACACATGTTGAAATAATTAGACGCGGAAATTACAAAGTAATTACCCGTGGGTACCCGCATGGGTAGGACCCAAATGCAACCCATAACCCATTTGGGTACCTATTTGGGTCTGTACCCATATGGGTTTGGGTTCACATGGACTGGGGTCATACGGGCTGGGTCCAGAGATACCCAGAAATATTGGCAAGGATCGGGTTGTATTTATTTGGGTATAGCCTACCTTAATGACAGGGACTCCTGATCATCGATGTAACCGGACTGTAACATCTTTGGAATGGAGCTACGCAGAACGCGTAACGAAATACATAACCATAATACACAACATAATACACAGAACAGCGGGGGGATTATCAATCGGCCGTCAACGCCGTCAACGACAATTGATCATCAACTGATGTTGGTCCTCTTTGTGCACTTCCGAGACACGGGCCGTTTTGGAAATGAGGAGCCAGTACTGACGTCTACTTACCTCTCTTACCACTGATTCCATGGACCTCGGGCGAGCCGGAGTGCCGCTAACATGCCGCCTGTCCTGTTTCGACCGACACGCCACAAACTACCTTCATGGCAAATCGGGTGGTGGATGATGGCCGATGACTAGATCGGTACGGCACATACCCTAGCACCCGTCCAAACATCTTCAACTGCTCTTTCGTATGTACGTTAATTAACTAGAATAAGCCACCCCTCCAATATCTTTCCTACTCCCCCTTCCCTCTACACAGTCCACTAGGTAGGTACCTACAAACTAACATCCGCACTCCCCCCCCTCTCCCCCACCTCCCCGGTCCTCGAATTCGTATACTTAACCCCCACACTAACCTTCACACTCCCACCACCCCCCGACGCCTTCCACTTCACCACCGTATCACCGTTCCCTTGTATCTCTTTTGGCACCTCCCCTTCCGCCGTAAACGTCACCCCCGACGACCCAGACGAAACATCAAATTCCACCCCTTCAAAAGCCGCATCATCGAAATTACTGATCGTCGCGGTCACAACCCCCTGCCCGTCCCCAGTCACAGTCACAATACTATCCGCTGCGCCGGTCTCAGATGTCTCTGGCCGATTTACACGTTTCCCAGGCTCCACGCCCGCGCGATACGCCGCGCGTTGGACGGCTACGGAAGCCTGGGAGATATTATCGATGAGGGAGTTACCCGGCCAGTTTGTCGGGCCGGAGTGGCCGTAGTTACCATCAAACGTGTTGTTATCGGTGTTGGCGCCGTTTTGGGCTAGCCAGGTGCCGGTGTTGAAGAGGAGGTTATCTGTGAAAGTGTAGGAGTTTGAGCCCTCGTCGGTGTACAGCCCGTAGGCTCCCGAGTCGAGGACGTAGTTTTCTGTGATGAAGGTAGACGGGGATTTGGATAGGGTGTATATCCCACCGAGATCGGTGTGGCTGTGGCCGTAGGCGCGGATGAAGTTCGCGGCGATGAGGTTTGTGTTGGAGGTGGTGGGGTCGGAGTATTTCGGTTGGAAGTTGTACAGGCCACGGTTTTGGTACTCCGGGCTGCCGCCGGCGTCGTTGGAGCCCCAGCCGTAGCCGTGGCAGATGCCGGAGTAGGGGGTGATGTGCAGGTCGTTGTGGGAGATGGTGGAGTGGTGGGCGTAGGTGAGGAGGATGGGGACGGTGGAGGTGAAGAGGGAGGAGGTGTTGTAGAAGACGTTGTTGGTGATGATCAGGTGGGAGTTGGTCATTCCGGCATTGCTGGGGTGGTGCGCGTCGGCTTGCACGCCGCCGGCGGTAATGCTGTTGCCCATGATTTGGGTGAAGTAGGCGTTGGAGACGGTGATGTGGGCTGCGCCGAGGCCGACGCCGGAGGTGTGTGCGTTGGCGTCGTTGCCGATGCCGATGCCGCCCCCGCCGAGTTGCGTGTAGTTGCCGCCGGAGAAGGTGATGTTGGTTGCGGCGCTGATTTGGATGGCGCCGGGCATTTGGAACCAGTGAGGGCGGGTGGATTCGAAGTTGGAGGGGGTGTAGGTCGAGTTCTCCCCGATGTAGGCGCCTGTTTGCTGGTCGGGATAGCCTACTGTTGCTGGCTTCATCCATGTGCTGTGGGCGAAGCTGATGCCTGTGAAAGTGAGGTCGTGCGCCGGGTCGTCGTAGGTGCCGCCGACCGAGACGATGCACTCCAGCACGCCGAGGTATGTCGTGGCCGTGGTCAGGTTCTCACCATCAAGCGGCTTGTAGTACACCGTGCCCGCTGCCGAGTCGAGATAAAACTGTCCTCCATCCGAGATCAAGGCCAATGCGTTCTGCACCCACACGCCAAAGTCCGCGTTCGGCTGGGCCACTGTGTCGTACCCCCACATATTGTTGAACCAAGTGTTTTGCTTCATGGCCAACTGCCGGTTGCTCGCTGACTGAATGAGAGCATACCGGTCCGTGAACGAATTGATAAACCGCACCTCGGCCCCTGCAATGCCCTCCGTGTCCATGAGCCAGTCATACTGCCCGTTACTCCAGGTCATACCAGACGAGGTAAACTGAAAGTCCTTCCGGTTGGCCAGCTTCCGGCGGGCAAAGTTGGCCGCCTGCCCGTTGACGTACAGGTTACGAGACTCCGTTCCTTTCGGCACGCTCGCTGACCACACGCCATCGGATCCCTCCTCCCATCCGGTGACTTCAATCCCGCCAGAGACCACGGCCCCGGGACCGTCCCAGTTGACGGTGAAGCCATCGCGGCCTGAGTCTTCGGCGGTGAAGTTGAGGGTTTCGGCGACTGGGTACAGGCCTGGGGCGAGGTGCACCGTGATGTTGTCGGTTAGGGAGCTGGAGATCTGGTCGCGGACGGCGCCTTGAGCGTGTTCGATCGTGGCGAAAGAGGCATCGGCGCTGCTTCCGTCGTTGTTGTCTGATCCCGTTGGTGAGATGTAGAAGTCAAGAGCAGCAACTGGGAAACGGCCCAGGCCAGCGATAGCTAGCCCGCTGAGATAGGAGAGCCGCATCGTGATTTGCGAGACGGTGATGAAAATGCCCTTCGTGTGTTACAATGCGGACGGCTTCAACAGGAAAAGAGGCCATCAAAGCCGGACAGTGGTGTTCAACATGATAAAGATATGAAGAAATTTGCACAAACTCTCCCTGTCATTTTTATTACATGGTTGCGCGCTGACTGGCGCAAAAACTTCGGATTCTCATTTACAGCGGCTAGCCAGCCTCCCGACAGGCGTAATTTCTGATGGTCTTTGGAGGGTAATAACGCGTTCATTGCCACTGCCGCATGTCAAAAGTTGGGGAACCGCCGATCCCCCGCAAGCTAAACTCGGGTCGCTTGAGGGTACCATCGCGTCGTGGGTCGGACCCTGATGATGGATACGAGGAAATCACTGAGTAGAGCCTAGCTCCCATGAGAGAGTCAAGTCGGCGGGTATTGAATCTCGGTTGTTTATCCGGGTCTGCGTAGTTTTCCCTTGGAGCGCTTATCCCCGGGGGTAGGACGGCTGAGGATTCGGGGTTGCCAAGCAATTGGTTGCCCAAATTGAGGCTCGCCGTGTTCCTGGCTTGCGGGGGGGCTGGTCGCAACGTCACTGGAGCGGTTATAAGCGAAAGTGCGTCACGTGTGCGTCGATTGCTACTTTTTCGCCAACCCAGAGATGATTTTGACTAGCAAGGAAATCCAGGGTTGGCTAGTAATTAAGATCTTGTTTTCGATTCAGGTGTTAAAAGGATTCAAAAGTGGGGGTGGGCCAATTGATAACGAACGACGGAAGAGAATGTATATAGGGAAGGCCTGCGGTACCAGTTTCCAACAATAAAGCAATCATGATGATCACACCTGCGGGTAGTGTAGTGGTTAAGCTGTGAACCTTGTCAGCCCCCCCCAGGGTGAAATGGGTCCCCTGGGCAGTGAGGCTGACCACAGCTCTCTTTTTCGAGTCCTGCAGTTTGCACTTTGTTTTGGTTTCAGTTTTTTCGCTCCTGCCGGTTTTCAAGGCGCGTTCCTCGCACGACGCGTAGTTGGAGAAGTTGGGTTGGCGGTCCGGTTCACGTGCTTTGAGCTGTGGGGTTCCGTGCCACAAGGTGGCTGGGTCTCGGTTGGTACTATGGCTAAAGTTTCGACGACAGGCGCACGGGCCCCCAAGGCTTGGTGTTTCGCAAAGTTTATTCCGACGACAACTTGCGAGCTACAAATGACCCCCACGTTGTGGATCGAGATGCATTATGTTTTTGGTGGTTTCGCACAAAACAAACCACCCGAATAATCATGCGAACAGTAATACCAGGGCCATTGTATTCTCATTATTAGTAACAAGACCACTGGATTTAAGTATGAGATTTTAGGTCCCAGTGCGATTTGCAGTGGGTTTGCAGTGGTTGATTCTGTAGTGCTTTTTGCCGTCCGCAGACTGATTCTCTGTCCAAATCACGTATATCCGCCTAAAATCAGAGGTGAGAGCCTTCTCCCAGCACCAAGAGCTGGGGGACCTGGCTGTCCCCGTCTCGCTCGACGCTAAAGGATGACTTGTCGTCTCCTGGGCCAACAGAAACTCTCACAGAGCCGCAGAACTGCCCAAGCTCGTTGGCACTAGGAACCGGGGCCTCAATCACTCCCTTCCCGGAAACACTACCAACGACAACCTTGGTCAAGCTAGCCGCCCAGTCATAGTCCGGCCGGTCACTCGTCCCCACCAACAACGCCCGATCCTCCCTCAACAACAACGGCAAATGAAAACTATTAAACGTCTCCTTAACCCACGCCGGCCCAATCCGCTTCTTCCCATCCAACAACCCCATCCACGTCCCCGCCGGCACATAATACTCACACACCCCCTCGCCATCAAACACCGGCGCCACCAACAAACTATCCCCAAACATATACTGCATATCCAACGTCTGACAAACCCTATCCCCGGGAAACTCCACCACCATCGCCCTCACCAACGGCAACCCTCCCCGGCAACACTCCACCGCCTGCGCATACACATACGGCATCAACATATTCTTCAACCGCACAAACTTCCCCAACACCCCCACCGCCTCCTCATCCACCAGCCACGGCACCCGATACGTATGCGACCCATGCAACCGCGAATGCGACGACAACAGCCCGAATTGCACCCACCGCTTGTAAAGCGCTGCGTCGGGGATATCCCCGGATAATCCCTCGCTCATAAACCCGGCTATGTCATGCGACCAGAAGGCGAAGCCGCTTAACCCTAGCGACAAGCCCCCGCGAAGCGTCTGCGCCATGCCGGCCCAGGTGGATTCACAGTCCCCGCCCCAGTGGACGGGCATTGTTTGCCCGCCGGCGGTAGCTGCGCGCGCAAAGACGGCGGCTTGGGAGGGGCCGCGTTTCCGCGCGATGGTGTCGTAGACGGCGCGGTTGTAGAGGAGCGAGTAATAGTTATGTCCGGCGCGGGGATCCATGCCGTTGTGAAACTGGACATCTTCCCAGGGAATGCGCTCGCCGAAATCGGTTTTGAATGTATCCACCCCGATATCGAGGAGGGTTTCAAGCTGGGCTTGGTACCAGGCGTACGCAGCCGGGTTGGTGAAGTCGACGATACCCATGCCGGCCTGCCAGATATCGCTTTGCCAGATGGAGCTATCCGATGCGCGGCGGATGAGGTAGTTGTTTTGGGCGGCATGGTCGAAGACTTCCGAGTCCTGCGCGATGTAAGCGTTGATCCAGACGCAGACTTTGACGTTGTGGTTGGTGTGGAGGCGGTCGAGGAAAGCGCGGGGGTCGGGGAAGAATCGGGGGTCGAAGGTGAAGTTGGTCCAGGCGTGGGGGCGCATCCAGAAGCAGTCGAAGTGGAGGACGGAAACGGGAATGGAGTGGGAGGACATGCGGGTGAGTTGGGTGGTGACGGTGGTTTCGTCGTAGGAGGTGAGGAAGGAGGTGGAGAGGTAGAGGCCGAAGGACCAGGTTGGGGGGAGGGGGGGGTGGCCTGTTAGGGAGGCGTAGCGACGGAGGATCTGAAAACCCGTTTGTTAGTTTGGGGGTGCTTGGGTGTGGTTGAATTGAAATGAGTTCTTGACTTACATCTTTCGGTGTCGGCCCATAAATCACAAACCACCGGATCTCCTCGCCCTGGATCGACACCTGCACCTTGGCCAGCTTTTCGTTCTGAATCTCGTAGGACAGCAAGTCCGAGTGGTCGAAGAAGATGCCGTATCCGCGGTTGGTCATGTAAAACGGGACGTTCTTGTATGCTGTACTCAGTCAGTCCGTCGAACTATTACCAACATCAATTGCTACCACGCAACCCGGCTCGACCACCAGGTCCGAGCAAGCAGCAGGCAAGCTGTACATACTATAAGGAGTGCACGTCCCCGCATCCTCATTCCACAAATCAATTTCCTGCCCATTCTTCACAAACGGTCCAAACCTTTCCCCCAACCCGTAAACATACTCCCCCACATCAAGGCCTAGAGACACGGACATATACGGCTTGTTGCTCCTCGACACCGGCGCGCGGTAATACGGGTCGGCAATATTAGTCGACGCCTCCAGCGGGCTGGGGATTCCCTGGTTCGGAGGGCCGATGATGTGTTGCAGCGATGCAAAGCCCACGTCGGTCAGCGTTTTGTTGTCGTCGGTTGACTCAAACGCGATGCGGAAGGCGGAGGGGTTCTTGTTTAGCACGGCGCGGATCCCGCCGCTTGTTATGGTTGATGTGTTGGAGGATTCCTGGTGAGATAGATTTCCATGGTTTCCTTCAAGATCTTTGTCCTTGGCCTCCAGAAAAAGGGTGAACCTCGGCTCGTTGGTCCTGGTCCCGCGGAAGTGCCATGCTGAGCAGGCAATGATACCGGATGAAGGGGCTGAGATGCTCAACGTGATGGTCGGGCGGTTTAGGGTATCGCCGCGGTTGCTGACATGGCGTGTCGTGCAAACAGCTCTTAGTTGACCTGGCTGGGGCTCGGTGACGTGTGATACTTCGACGGCATTGTAGATGGAGGTGTGCTCGCGGTCGAACCAGTAGCCGTGGGTGAACTTCATGGCGTTTGCTGCTGTTCACTAAAGCACAAGAGATGATTGGTAACTAGGGGTAAACCAAGGAATAAACAAGGATGTAATTGGATTATTTATTTACAATGTCACTAGAGTTACGTGTACATGACCAAATCTTAGGAAGCTCAATAAATAGAATGAGTTCCTCGTCTTGTTGGAGAAACTCACAGCCCGCAGATCCTTTCTCGTTACAGATCTCCATTCTCCAAAAATGTTTCTAAGCTTCCTCTGGATATGGTTTCCCGTGTTTGCTTACTCTTGTAACGACCAGTAATTGGCGCGGGAGTACTCGTTGGCTGCATTATACCTGATTGGCGCGCATCGCTTGCGATGCAAGGGATGTTACCAACCCATTGGTATTCCCGAACCATCGGAGGAATTATCGCGGCCAGTACGACAGTACCAATACGGGAACCGATGATCCCCAGAAATGTCAAGAATGTTAAAGTTCCAGGGGGTCATGTGCTCTGTTAGTCTAGGTAGTGTCGCGTGGATGTTCAGGATCGGCAACAAACAAAAGCAGCCGTCTTGGGATATAATCAAGAAGTCACGCCAAGTATGGGAAACAGCTTCACAGGGACATACTCAATTACCAAAAACAGTGCAACATGACGTTGTCTTTCATCTCGCCCGCGGCGTCGGGTTATGCTTACTTCTGCGGTAAGATTCTAGTTTAACTTACTCCATCTCTAATGCTATAATCACATGAAAATGAAAACAAAAGACTTAACAAAGAACCCTCACAGCCTTCTTCGCCGGCGTCGGCTCCCTCCTCTGGGGCTACGACTCCGGCATCTTCGGCACCGCCCAAGCCCAAGACTACTTCAACGACCAATTCCACCCAGACCCAGCTCTCCTAGGCGGCATCATCTCCGTCTACACAGCCGGCGGTGCCATCGGATGTCTGCTGTCCGGGCCCATCGGGAACCGCTGGGGTCGGCGTGGGACTATCCAGATTGGCGCCGTCATCGCCGCTATTGGGACGACGCTACAGACGGCCGCGCAGGAATCGATTATGCTTATCATTGGTCGTTTAGTTACCGGGTTGGCGATTGGGGTTATTTACTTTGCGATCCCGATGTTTCAGTCTGAGATCTCACCGGCTTCGCATCGCGGGTTGTTTGTGGGGCTGCATGCGCAGTTTATTGGGTTTGGGTATATGATTTCGAATTGGGTCGGGTTTGGGATCTCGTATACCACTGGCCAGGTAACGGTACGTTTTTCTTTTCCCTCTCGACGGACTATCATGACGGACTCGTAAGTGAAGGAGTGGATGTGGCTAACCCCTCACGCCTGCGTGTTATTAGTTTCGCTTCCCCGTCGGCCTCCAAATCTTCTGGGCCGTCCTCCTCTTCACCGGCACCTTCCTCCTCCCCGAATCCCCGCGCTGGCTCATCGAAAAAGGCCGAGCCGACGAAGCCGAAGCCGTGATGAAGCGCCTCCGCCGATCCCACATCGACCCCGACCTCGTCAAAAAAGAACTAATCCAGATGCGCGACCAAATCCGCTGGGAGAAAGAAAACGAAGAGATCTCCCTCCTCGGCATCCTCCGCAAACCCTCCTACCGCAAGCGCCTCCTCCTCGGCTGTGGCGTGCAAATCGGCCAGCAGATCTGCGGTATCTCCGCTATTAACTATTACCAGACGCTCATGTACAAGTCGCTGGGGATTCAGGGGCATTTGGTGTTGGCGCTGGCCGGGGTGTGGGGCTTGACGGGTCCGCTGGCGAATATCTTTTGTTTGATGTGGATTATTGATCGGGTGAAGCGGCGGACGCTGTTTATTGCGGGCAGCGTGGCCATGACGGTGGATATTGCTATTGTGCAGGCGTTTGTGGCTGTTTATGGTGGGTCGGATAACACGGTTGCTAATGGGTTTGGGATTGCGTTTTTGATCTTGTTTGGGGTTTTCTTCTCGCTGTCGTGGAACTCGGGCGCGCCTGTGTACACGGCTGAGATCTTCCCCACGCAGATCCGTGCTGTGGGGGGTGCTATCTCGACGTTTTGGTCGTTTGTGATTCAGGTTATTCTTGCGCAGGCATCGCCGACGGCGCTGGAGAATGTGGGGTGGAGGTATTACTTTTTCTTTATTGCTACCAACATCACCTGTATTGTTGCCGTGTACTTTTTCTTACCGGAGACTAAGGGGAAGTCCCTCGAGGAGATCAGCGAGGTGTTTGGAGATGTGTTTGTGAGCATCCGCATGGATGAGGATCTGAAGCAGCCAGAAGAGGAGGACAGGGTTCCAACTGCGAGAACCGTGGAGATGACTTGAGTTTGTCTCAGTCGCGGGATTCTCATAGTTCAAACGCTTCCGAGTACTATCCCTCCCAATCCTATATTGTCGCTTGTTTGCCTGCCCCTTGTCATTGGCATTCGGTTTGTATAGCACTATTTTGGGCCAACTAGAGACCGTCAAGTAAGTCCAGTGGTTGGATTTGGCCGTTTTGTCATTGGAGGATGTCTTGGCCGCTTACAATGAGTCTCACTTATCCTCTAATCGAGAGCTCTCAATTCACTCATTCTCTGTCCCCGCTTATCTCCGGGGACACAGCTTGACACCGTCCTTCACCGCTGTTGTTTGCCTTCAAGGCTGCGCAGGGTACCGGCGTCATCACACAAACGTCTTATCCCATTCAAACGATAATTAATGACCGGCTGCAAAGAGCCGATGAAACAATGTTGTCCCTACACCCGCCGCCGCCAACTGAGCATATCGACGTACTCGAGATGAACGAGGCATTTGAAGAAATCGACGGATCTTTCCAGTTCACAGGCACTCTCGTAGTGTACAACACTCACAATGGCTTGCACCACGCACGTTCGATCCCTCGCCACTCATCCCTCTTGGAGATCAAACTCGAACATCTCATCAATTTTATCCCCATTCCCATCTCCGCCTACACCCCTCTGTTCCCGTCCGGTTTTACACGTGCACCAGATCTCCCGCCACAGAAGTGCTACATCAAAAAGCCTAAACTTATATCCTACGATCGAATCCGCCAAGGATCCCAACCAAATGATATCGCAGAGTCCGTTCTCCTCGAAGCCACAGTCTGCGAGCTTCTCAAGCAGCATCCGCACCCCAACATTGCCCCCTACCTTGGCTGCCAGGTTACCGATGGGAGAATAACTGGTCTCTGTTTTCCGCGATATAACTGCACTCTGATGGAAGAAGTCAACCCTCGCAGTCATATGAAGAGTGAATTCAGATCAAAGTAAAAGAGAAGCAAGGACTACAGTGGGGTGTTGGCCGTGGTTGAGAGTGGTATCAAGCACCTTCATGTTTTGGGATTTGTGCACAACGATATCAACCCAAGCAATATAATGCTAGACGGTGACAAGGCGGTGATCATTGATTTTGAGTCCTGTAGGCGGGCGGGAGAGAGCCTGGAAGACTGTGGTCGTACTTACGAGTGGTACGATGAGGAAGTCAATACCTCTTTGCCTCAGAACGACCTCGACGCTTTGGAGGAGATTCGGATATGGTTGGGTGTTAGTTCTAAGCCATTCCAGTTTGCCGAATAATTGGAAAACTCTCACGAGGTGAGGTCACAAGGAGAAGTTGATGAGGTTGGATATTTCTGGGTATTTTTGCGACTGGGCTTGCTTCATTTTTCAGCTTCATACTACCTAGACATCCTGTTGGCTATTGATCTCGAAGGTTGTACCTCCATGTTGCACGGCGGTTAATATCTGGGGGTGACCTGCGATCTGTATGATCATAATGGACGGTCATCTCACATTTGCCCAGAGGGGCGTCACTGTTCTTGAAGTCTGTGGTTGGCAGCGAGGTTTTGATTGCGACCATTACGCCGGTTCTTGCCCCTATTTCTGAGTTGATTACGTGCCCCCCGGAGAGTGTATTCGTGCGGGTTGGTGTATTGGTGGGTTAGCGCAGATTCACTGCCTTCTCCAACCCTTGGCGTAGTAAGATTCGAAGAGGACCGCTGCGTAATCGGCTGCTGGTCGTTGGCATCCATGCTGTGGGCGGCCGCTCATTAAATCGTAGATGAGATCGCGTCGGAAGCCGATGGTGTTCATAGCGACGCACCCTCCCGAATCCTTTCAGTGACATCCAACAACGATCCGGTCAACCCAGCAGATAATTACTTGGCTACCTGCCCAACTCAATTATAAGTAACTGGCTTGGGAAGAAAAACCACAAACCCGGGTCTTGTTGGAAGCAACCCCCTGGAGAAAGCGTCCCTGAGCACTGAACAAATCGACAATTCAATGCCCGCTTCCCGAAATCTCTCGCCCAAACAATCAAAGTCCTTCCTCGGTGGTATTTTGTGGACCTCAAGTGTGACAGACCGAAGGTTTGGAAAACGGGCACGCTCTTGGGCCATGGCCAGCATATCCCGGAAGATGATCGGCCAGTCAAAAATACAGCCTATACGAAGGCGTACTAGTGATGGCGGGAACTTGTCCAGGAAGTCATCCGTTGTTACCGCCTCACAACTGCGACTGCGGTCATGCTCCAGATTCTCGGGCTTCTCAAACACGGGCCCGTATAGTATAAGCTGTTCCAGCTCCAGCGTTTCAAGAGCACGGAAATCCTTGAGGGACAAGCCGGCCTCAAAGTCTTCGAGCGGATTTTCGGTCGGGTCAAAGTAGCTGTCTCCTTTACGTGCCTCCACTTCGCCAGCAAAATATATCGCTGGGCCGTCGAGCTTATGTATCGTCAACCCGCTTTTCATCGGAAAAGCCGAATAACATAGCCGTTTCAGCGTCTCCTTGGCGGTCCCCAGGTGCTTGTCCAAGTCAAGTATATACCGTCCCCATTTCGACTGGCAAAATTCCAGATCCTCAAACACCGTACTATGCCGGATGATTGCCTCGACGTCGTCAGCCCCGATATCGTTGCCGCTGATCGAAAGTTTCCTCAGGCGCGGTAACTCGACGTCCCATGGCGCCGCCTTCCACGGCCTTGGGTCTTGGGCAAAGCGGTAATCTGGCTCACACCCGTCCGCGCCGCAATCTGCCGCCACAAGGCTGTCTAGGTTCCTCGCGTGTCGCAGGAACTCCCGGGCCTGCTTGATGTGGAATGAGTGACCACACGGGTCTAGCAGCCACCATTTCCGGAACCCGACCAGCACCACGTCCCGGAGGCCCTCCATCAGACACGGCCAGTCTGCCCATGTCTTTCCAAAACCATGGAATCTGCGCTGCAGCAACACGTAGGTGACCCCCGACGCAAGTGCAATTGTGAGCTCCTGCAGCTCGTCAAGTGAGATATATGAACGACTGACCCACCAAGGCCCCAGCTCCGCTGCGGCGCGCTTGTGGGTGGGTTTATCAGCGAAGACCTTCCTAAGCGTCAATTGTGCTTCGCGAATGTCGTGTTTCCGGTCATAATACTCGGGCGTCCAGAAGACCAGGCTCCGGACCGATGTGGCCAGGTCACCGCGGTGGTAGAGCGTGCAGGCGAAGCGGGAGAGCCGAAGGAGGACCTCGCTGTAGTTACGCTCAAGTGGGTGGAAGAAGTGGAAGAGCACTGGTTGGGCGACGGCGCGTAGGCGTCTGGAGGATGCGCTGAGGTTGGCGAGTACGGTTTGGTCGCGGACCGCGGCGGTCGCCTCGTCGTCGGAGATTTCGCCGACGCGAGGATGGCGGCAGTGAATGCAAAGGCTGCAGCTGATTTGTATCAGGATCTCGACCGGGAGCGTGAGGATGGGAGCGAGGTTGGTGCTGCTCGGGGCGTGTAGATTGAGGTTTGCCGTTGCGTGTTGCATGGCCGCCATGATGGGCGTGAAAAGAAAAATAGTGGTTGGGAGCGGTTGGTCGAACAAGGAGAATTGAAAGTTGCGGTCAATTTACTGATATTGTTGGCTCGTTGGTTTTGTGGGAAGTTGGCAAAAGAAAAGCAATTCAAGGTAGAACAGCTAGGTTGGGCAGCCGGGACGGCCACCCACAAAAGCCCCGCATTGCAACTAAAATTGTTGTGTTGGCTTTGGCTCGGACAGAGGACCGAAAGCTGTCGGCACCCCCTCGAAGAAGGACCAAAGTCGTACATTGCTACAGACATGGCGGAATTCGTCATTGATTTGCTAACGAACGTTAGTTGTAATGTCGGGTTTGTTGTAAACGTTTGGAACGAAGCCCGGGTGCATCAAGACCAACATTTAGCGTGCCACTTCCAGGAACGAGGTCGTCGAGGTAGCCTTTGTTCCTGTAGCCGGCGGAATACCGGATAATCCGTGCAATTTGGACTGAATCAGCTCCGCGGTGCGGCGTCCCCAGGAAGTACATGGTATGAATTCGATGGCCCACACTTTTGTAGATCGGGTCGTTGACGGCTAACAAGTAGGCCTGTGGATGTTAGTATGGTATTGGGGAAACAACAACAGTCCGGCCCGAAACCTGAACCAAAGCCTTCCTGTTGGTTCCGACCAGGGGACCACGAACTTGTCCTACCTTTTTGACAACCAACCCTCCCATACTATGGGCAACGAACACGATCGGGGTCTAACACTCCAATCAGCGAAGAACAACAAGAGACTACTAGCCTAGACCCGCACATCACCATTCTTGCGCAACTCTGGTGAGTTGTGGATATCGGCAAGCAAAGCCTGGGCAAAATCATGGACTGTAAGGGAGCTTTCCCTCCTCGAGCCATCTGAGTTGTAGCCATAGCTGTGCAATCGGACGTGCCCAAATCCGACCCCATTTGGCAACCACTCCTTGGGCCAAAACATGCCCGGCTCTTGGGAATAGCTCCATGTTTTTCTTGATCCCCCAAAAAGCCCGTGTATCTGTGCAACGGTCAGTCGCAGCTGGGTACCTAGTGTTCATACACCTTGCGGCACGCACGAATATGAAGTCAATCCGAGGTTCTGATGGCTCGTGTAGAAGGTTTAAACCGAGAGGGCCCTTGATGTCGACTGTAGATAGGATACTGCCCCCGGAAGAACTGCCACTCAATCGGCGGAGTTTGTTCTGGATGAAGGCAAGCGACGTGTTGCGTTGGGGAAAGGGCTTCTTGTAGAGGGGCGCCAATTGGAGGTGCTCGTCGTCGCTGATACTCGCCTAAAAAGGTCTAACTATCAGTCCAGGTCTGTTGTGAAAAAGCGGGTGTCCGCCGGTGATGCTTGCCATGGTCCATGACTAAACTAAAACATGTCGTCCTTTTTTTGACTTCAATTGCTCAATGGATGGCCGCGCCTTTCCCACTGAACAAAAACGCGTGGACTTTTATCCTTTCAACGGCATGGAGAAAAGAATGTATCATGTGTAAAGTTCAAAGTTTCAACTTCAAAGTTGCGTGGCAAGCCTCGCTTTCTGGCGGGGATTCGAGACCACCAATCATGTCAGGTCCGTAATCGGCACCATGGACCGAACAGAGCTCCTGCATGGCAGCTTCTGCAGAGTAGCAGAGGCCGCAAATCAGGATTCAGGACTCGGAGCGCAAATTCAACCAACCACAGGTTCCCTCCCCGCGCCAGCCATTGACCGTCCATCAGCACTCACATGGGTGGCATGTGCCATTGAGCTCGAAGATCCAACGCCACGAGACGCCCGTAGCTCCCATATATCATGTTCCTCGGCCCTTGGGTGTTGGATAAGCCACGTATTATACTGCTTCTCCCAGGTGCATCGATTCCCCCCCCACCCTCTTGCCCTCCATACCAAATGCTTTGCTTCGTGGTTGATTCCACTTCGTCTTACCTTTCTCCTTATCCTTGGTGCCCAGTTACCCCAGCATCTTAAGGATGGGCGTCCCCAAAGCAAAGCAAGCTGACCCCCTGGGGGATAATGTACAGTTAGATGCAGCTGTCGTTGCTGGTGGGTTTCTCCAAGCTTTTCACCCTGACAATAGCTGGCCGTGGGCAACTCCAACGAAAATGCCATGTAATTACCTAATCGTGTTTACTCTGATCAGAACTCCCACCCAACTCTAAGGTGGTTTCTGTGGGTTCGGGGGGGCCAGGTCACTGGGTCAAGACGGTGAAGATTGTGGTCGAGCTGGAAGGTGGTAGCACAACGGAACTCTTCAAAAAGGTTCGTTAACGTTTTCAAACCCCCCCCCCCCGTGCCAGTATTCTATCTGTCCGGTGTTAATCCTAAATAGGGCGCCTCTGGGCCTACCGGGGCGAACATGATGAAAGGGGCATTTGAAGCGGAGCAAGCCCTCTACGACTACATTCCCGACAGGGTACCCAAACCCGTCGCATGGGGAACTTACGCCAGTGACCCGGATACCCATTTCTATCTGTGTGAGTTTGTGGAGATGTACGATGAAGTCCCTAGAGCGAATGCCTGAGCGACCGCCGTCTCTGCACTTCACCTCACCAGCAAGGGCAAATCGCCAACTGGGCAATTTGGGTTCCACGTCACAACTCATTTAGCCAACGTCCCAGTCGACAATTCGTGGAACTCATCCTGGGAGGCGTTTTGGGCGCAACAGATGAAGAGCCTTTTCGATCGGGAGGAATCAGTCAACGGCACCGACGAGACCTTAGCAGAGCTGAGGGCCGCATATTTCGAGAAGGCCATTCCGAGATACCTGGGACCGCTCGAAAGCGAGGGAAGATCCGTCACCCCCAGTCTTCTCCATTCTGACCTCTGGCCGGGGAACATTAAACCACGAACGGCCACGGGTGAACTCTGCTTATTCGACGCCTGTGCGTACTGGGGGCACAATGAAGGTTTGTTTAACACTTCCTTCGTGACGTGCGATGGACCCTCGCTAACAAAACGGGTAGCCGACCTGGCCATCTGCTACAACCCACGATACAAGCTAGGGCAACCTGCCTTGGAAGAGTACAAGAGTCTTGTGGCCCCCTCGGAGCCTGGCGCGGACTTTTATGAGAGGAATGCGTTATACGCCATGAAATACCATGTCTTGTTGAGCATCATGTATTCGGACAACAGTTCGTTCCGTGAGAAGCTGATGGAGGAACTCAAACTACTTCTTGGGAAATTGGATTCTGATCCCTCCGTCTCGAAGCCGGACGAAGCGGCGCGCTTGTAAATGTTGGGCTTGGGATTATCCTCAGCATCGGATTGTTGGTTTGCAGGACGGATATAGGGCTTGAATAGTATGTAATCAAACTAGGAGCAGATCCTTCAAAAAGCCTCTCGTCCTCTTGCTCTACCCGCAGAAATTACGCTCGAGTTAAGCCGGTAAATACATCCCGCGCCAGCCCAGCCTTGCTCACCTCAAGTCCGTCCCACTTGAAGACCTGAGCTTGAGGAGAGCGCTATCTACCATACATGTAGCTCGTACACAAGTTCTTCGCCGCAAAATGCCAACAGCCCACTGATATAAACGATGCGTAGTATCATGTATGAGACGCTTCCTTTGATGTTGAATCCAGGCCTCATGTCCATCGATATATACACCCCCTGCCTGCCCGCAGTGTTTAGGTAATGCAAGGTCGCGTCGCCCAACCGACCGCGCTGCACGTGTGGTTGCTCCGCACTCCGCACTTCGCACCGTGGGATAGGTATTGCGGTCGGAATGGGCCAGCACATCGGCGCATAATTAATTAGGTGGTTCCTATCCTGCCGTCAACAACTGACTGCTCGGTCAGGCAAAATGAGAGCAACACTAGTACCAGCGGAAAACGAACCCAACATGGATTTGAAAAATGAGGATGAGGATGTAATTAACCCACCGCCGCAACTAGAAGTTCAAGTCCATGATACCAGCGAGAGCACCGAAGCGACCGATACAGCCCCGCCGTTTTCGATATTTACCCCTCGCGAGAAGCAGTGGATATCCTCGCTTGGATCGTTCGGCGCCATGTTCTCAACGCTCAGCAGCTACATCTACTTCCCGGCCCTGGTCCCGATGGCGGACGAGCTCGGTGTCTCGGTTGCGCTTATCAACCTGACGGTCACCTCGTACCTGGTTGTGGCAGGCGTAGCCCCTGCGTTTATGGGAGACCTGGCGGATCAGGGCGGCCGCAGACCAACGTATATTCTCATGTTCGTCCTCGTTGTCGCTTCCAACATCAGGCTGGCGCTACAACGGTCGTATCCGGCACTATTTGTGTTGAGGATGGTTCAGAGTGCCGGGGCTTCTGGTAAGCTCCCGCGTGGCTTTTTACACCGCTCATTGTTGGACTATTAAAGGGCGGCGGGCGTACTGACAACGATGGCAACACAGGCTCATACGGCGCGGCGTATGGAATTGTTGCCGATATTACCACAGTTGCCGAGCGGGGGTCCTATGTTGGATCGTTAATCTTCTTGTGAGCATCGCCGTCTCCCTGATTGAATCACACCTCATGTTTTATTTCTAGTACTGGCGCAGCACCCAGCTTTGGCCCTGTCATCGCTGGAGTCTTGGCTCAAAAGCTTGGCTGGCGCTGGATCTTTTGGTTCCTCGCCATTATTACGGGCAGCTATCTTATCCTCATTGCCCTTTTTCTTCCAGAAACGCAGCGGAAGTTGGTTGGGAACGGCAGCACTCCAACACGGGGGGTTCACAAGAGCCTATTCGACCGTTCCACCGAAGATCGAAGGACCAAGCCCGCTCAGCTCGCCGACGATGTCCCGGGTATGACGAAGCGGAGAATGTGCCGTTTCCCAAATCCCTTTAAGTGTATTCCCATGCTGTTCAAGAAGGGGAATCTGGTGGTGATTGTTATCGGATCCATCACATACACAGTCAAGATGACGCTGCAAACCTCCCTGGCGGCGCAGTGTATCGAGATTTACAACCTTGACTATCTCCAGGCTGGACTCGTTTACCTGCCTTCGGGTTTTGGGGGAGCCCTGGCAGCGTACAGTACCGGTAGAGTGATTCCACATCAAGCAACGAATCCGGGTATCTGATTGCTAACATTGAATAAAACTTGAATAATACTAGGCAAGTTCCTGGATTGGAACCTGCGGCGATTCGCCCGCCGGCATGGACGCGACGAGAGGTACCGGAGAGGGGATGACATCTCCAACTTTCCCATAGAACAGGCAAGGTTCTCTGGCATTTATATCTTAATTGCCATCAGTGCGGTCGGCACCGCTGCTTACGGCGTTATGCTTGAAAAAGAGACTGTAATTAAGTGTTCTCTGACAAAACCGCTAATTCAACGCCCGGCCTGACAATTCTGAACTTGATATTAGCACATCAGCGGGCCCCTCGTCATGCAATTCATCACTGGTGCAACAACGCCAAGTATATTCACGGTGAGTTCGGTAGCACACCATGTTCATGTTCCGAGTCTGGCATGGCCAGCCGCTGACATACACGGCGCAATCTCAGCTTTGCGGCACGCTCCTGACAGACCTGAACCCTGCTGCGTCGGCTACAGTTCAGGCATCTTATAATCTAGTTCGCTGCATTGGAGCTGGGATTGGTATTGCGGTTCAGGAGCCCATCGCCCGTGCCCTTGGTGTTGGGTGGTGTTTTGGTATGTTCTCAATCGTCATTCTGGGGGCGATACCACTGGCGGTAGCGATCCAGCGCAAAGGCTTGGGATGGAGGAGGGAGCAAACCGCTAAGTGATCATGTGGAAATTAGCGACTCGCAGAAAGGGGCGCGCTGAGGTTACCGGCCTTGACACTCAAAGAAGTGCTGGCATGTCTTCGGAATTACGCTTCTCTTACCTATCCTATAGCTATCCGGAATCACCTCTCCAATGCTGGGGCTGCTCTAGAATGCCATTTGTCGTCCCGTCGTAGAACTATTGAGACTTAATCCACCCCTGTCCAGAGAGAATTGGTCCTATGTAGGTAATTGGCATGCCACTAAAATCGGTACCTACCAACTTCCAAGCTTTTACTAGTAAGGCAGGTAAATCTCACGAATTGTTTGCAAACAATCCCGCCAAGACTATGGCACACAAATAAGATGCTACAACGAGGACTGTCAGAACCGTACCTGCCACAGAGCACCTCAGATCCTATCCAGTCCAAAATTGCCCGCACGTACTCTTTCACTTCCATGAAGGACGTGCTAAACACCTGGGACAGATATCCATATGTGTACACTCGGCAACCTGGAAGGTGCACTGGCAACAGGTCTTTCAGCCATAGCGTCCCATTCTTGTGCGTCTAGGTGTGGAAGGGGTGTCCAGGCCGTAGATGGCGATGATGTCGATGGGGTAGTACTGCGCCTGGCTGCCCGCGTTTGTTGTTGGCGCGGGGTTGGTGGGCGCTTCGGCGGTTAGTTCGTGGAGATCGACCTCAAGCTCGATCCGTTTGCTGGGAGGAACAGTGGGCGTGGTGGGGAATTCTGCTCCCAGAAAATCCGTCTCGGCTACCGATTCTGCTAGACTGGGGTGCTTAGCGATCTTTCCGAATAATTTCTTCGTGGTTGGCGCTGGACCGGTGGTGATCCGGATGGGTATATGTCTTCAGCGCTGGGAACCTTCCATCCCATCCCAGAGGAAATTACGCTGGCTGGGTACCCAAAGTGACTGGTGCAGGAGGCAATTCCACCACCGAGCTCGAAGATAGCTCGAAGCTGTATCAACATGCATTGACTCACCTGCCACGCAAAACGTGAAGTGGGCTTAATCCTCTGTGCCGTTGTTGCCGAGATCTTCACCGCCCTCAAGGTTGGACTGGAGCAAGTGGACGGCCAGAACCGCTGTTCATTGATATCTGGGCAGCTACCTAACTAAGCAAGGGCGACTCGAGCGCTCCTCGAGTGGACGCCCTTGCTGGGTACCTAGAGCAGCACCAAGTTCTCGACGTTGTTTTTCTCCCGTCGATTTCCATCTCCAATACCTAGTTTGATGCTTCCAGAGCGTGTGCCCCGCTCTAGTCAAATACTCGACTAAATAGGGCGAATACCAGGCCGTTGTTTGGTCAAGTTCAAGAACGGCATGAAGAGCGGCTTCTCCAAGCTCTCTCCAACCTTGGCCGCCTCAGCTGCCTCGATACGTTGAAGTAGTTCCTACCAAGTCCACCATTCCCAAGCCTCGCCTTTGTCTGGTTCGCACAGCTGAGCTTCCTGGGTCTCGTTGGCACGCTCGTACACCACAAAGCAGGTGATGTAATGCTTGTTGTCTGCCAGCATGATGTCGTTGGTGCACGTGAGGTATCGCGGATTCTTGACTTTGAGGCTGGTTTCCTCGTCGACTTCGCGGACGCCGCATTCCTCGATCGACTCGCCAAACTCCAAATGACCACCCGGCAGCGCCCAGGTCCCTTCGCCGTGAGCTCTCAGGCGCTTGCCGACGAGGAAGCGAGGATTATCGGCGGGCTCATTTGACGTTGCAAGAATGAAAACGCCAACACCGACGCGAACTTTGGGGGGGACGGTCGCCATGATGGTTCGAGACAGGTGATGCTTGTGAGTTTGCGCAACAGCCTCAACGCTAGCACCGAATGTCAGCAAAAAAAAAAAAAAAAAAAAAAGCAACGTGCACACAACCGAACCCAGGAGGTGGGAAGCCGGGCCGCAAGTTACCCAAAGAGCGGCATAACTTACGCGGCAGCACACTGTTCGATTGAGGTGATTACAACAATAACCTGGGGGCGAAAGTTGTCTTTTGCTTCTAACACTGAAGGATGGATGGATTTCAAAAACCCCGCACGTTTCCTCCCCTTCCTTTTAGGTGTCTGTCATTCTGGTGTTGGCACATCGGACAGCCCCACCTAAGAAGCAAACAGTTCCAGCCCTCCGGATCTCCTATTATTTTCCCATCTGGTTCCTGCAGGGAACGATCCACCTCGCTATTTCCAATTCGCCCTCCGAAGGTCCATAGATGAGTTTTCGGGTGCCGTACATCATTCCGGATATCTCCAGGGTGTTCTTATATACCTGCCAGGGGAACCTTCCCAGACTCAGGTCACTGTTTTCGCGAGGAATGGTGTTATGGTTTGATGTCGGTTCAACGGGCGGTGGAACCCCACTCTATATGAGCTTGCCACCAATCTGGCTGCTTCACAGCGCTACCAAAACGTTGTGTTAGGTGCATTGACTCTGACTATTAGCGAACAGTATGCCGTCAATTATAACCATCCTGAAGTCGCTCGTTTTTTGATCGATTCGGGTACAGGCCCCCAGGAGAGAGATATACAGCAAACGTACATGCCTCCCCCTCGCCATTTGCAGCCCCCAAGAATAGTACCTTGAACCGATGCTAGCTCGCCTAAAACCTACCTAACTATATTCTTTTCTTCTTTACATATATGTGGCACATCAACTACTCTCGAGTGTGTAATGTCGTTAAGAAGGTTTGTACGTCGGTGGATCCGTAAGGTAAGGAGTAGGAGGATGCCTGCGCAGCCGTTGTATTGAGAAGTTGAACAAGGAGCCTATAGTCGTAAATCAATCACGACGTTGTGGGTAAAGAAGCAGGGCCTGGTGTGCCCGGATCCCTGCAAATGTAGTTATAGCAACTATAGCCGAGGCAAGTTTCTGGACTCACTTCGGCTCAGGCGGCCCTCAGTGCGGCTCACCCTTTGCTCAGGAGCTGCGACTAATACGGACTCGGCCAGAAGAAAGTGTCGGGTGAGACTATCTAGGTAATTACTAACAAGCAAAGTCGACCTAAGCGAGGCTGGCCGTAGCATCGTGAGTCAGCACCACCCATGGTAGTGTAGTAGGTGGCTTGCTTAGAACCTCCGAAAGAGCCCTTCAAAAGAGTATAACTAACGTTATCCATCATTTATAATGGAGGTACTATTGAAAACAGCTAGTCCTCACCTCGAACCTAACAAGATAATAAGACTTATCATTTTGGGGTCCTGAACCCACCCCAGACCGTTTTCAAAATTTCCCAAGACACAAAATCAAAAAAGATATAAAAAGATATCGTGGCCTATCCTCCATAAGTATTGTCGTCCATGACACCCAACCTCTCCGAAACCTCCAGCATTCCAACCATCTGCTCCAGCTCGTACACCACATCCTCATAGATCGCGCCCTTCAACTGCGGCTTGTTAAGATCCGCCCCAAACCCAAAGTCACAATACAAACACTTAGCCGTCAGCTCATCGTACCGTGGCCCCAGCCGCGACGGCTTTGCGGCCGCCTTGCGCATCGCGACAATGTCTTGTGTGTCCAGATGCTCCCACCGCCCGATCTGGAGCAACGCCACCCCGAGACTGTGCAATGTAAGGTTCCGGATACCGCAGAGCAAATCTGCGTCGTCGTCTAGGGGTGTTGTTGTGGTGGGGATTTGGTTGAGGATGCTTTGCATCTCCATGTGATCTGTTTTGGGGACGAGGTTGGCGTCAATATGAAGCGTGGCTAGTGAGGCAGAGAGTTCGTCGTCGATATCGAAATAGGAGAGATCAGAAAGACACCAGGTCCGACGCCACCAGGGTGTTGAATGATATTGAAGCACGGATCGCGCGAGACGCAGGGCTAATCGCAGTTGTTCGCAGATGGAAATTCTAGATTCTTGGGCCGGCTGGATAATGGAGGCTAGATTGGCTGGTGAGCAGGGTCTCGTTTGGATCACGGTGCTCTCCTTGTCCTGGGCTGCCATGAGTTGGTGGGTTAGGTTCTCGTCGGTTGAGACTAGGTAGCCGATGCAACCCTCCTGTCTGGACTGGTGGAGAGACTTGGCTTGTTCGAATACATGCTGGCATACGTCCTTGGCCTGGCAGAGGTTGCAGGCTAAGGCGAAGGCTTGGTCTCGTCTTTGGCACTCCCCAGATTCTGGCTTAGTCTCCATGGTCTGGGATAACGGCGTCGCACTAGACTCGCTCGGAGAGTCGGCAAATCTGACCCGGCGAATTTTAGCTGGCCGTTCCACAATGTCAGACAAAGTGCGTGAAGAGACCATGTTCGGTGGCGGGAGGCCCCGGTCTACCCAGGATCGTTCCTCGGAACGTATTCGGAGGAGCAGTAGGCTTCTAGAGGAACATGAGTGATCCAAGGTACTACAAGTGAGAGAGGTTGATTTGAAATTAAAACAGGGAATATCGACTTACTGCTGCCGTACGTCTCCCAATACTGCTTCGTACTCTAAGCTCATCTTAAAGTTGACACAGCTGTCGGAGGCTTCGCTCTCTAGAAATAGCTTGGCGGTATGCGTAGAATGCAGCCCATTCGAGTTGAGACACGACCAGCTCCGAGTAAGAGATTCCAAGAACGATGTCGAATGTCGGGCTATGAGACTGTACGTGAGGGGCATGGCCTTTCGCTGCTTTATGTCCAGTACTCGGGGCCGCTTGAGCTGCCTTGATGTTTTCCTGAGTCTCCTGAACTCGCTGACCGAGTCTGTAAGAGCCGCAAGGCCATCCTGAAGGATTGGATGTTGTACAACCAGCTCAACAGCTTTGGAAGCCCTTCGAGCTGCGACGGCGGACTAGACGGGGAGTGTCAAATTGAATCACACACTAGCGAAGGACACACAACGAGTGATTACTGACCTTGCTACTGTCGGTTGACCGAGCTGTGTCCTCTAGATTGCTGAGTTCTGCATCCAGGTCCTTGATATGTTGGCAAACGTCTGCGGTCACCCGCTGCACTTCGTCATATTTCCTGCCCAGAAACTCTTGTATTCGGCTTTCGACGGCCGGTCCTTGCCACTCTTCATGGTTATCATTTTCCAACATTTCAGCCGCGAGATCGGGGTCAATGCCGGCGTCCTGCAGAAGCAACTGCGAGTCGTCGCGGAAAATTGACACCTGTATTCTGAGCTTCTTGCGAAATCGGGAGATTTCCCGGCTGTGGTGTCGGAGCAACTTGATCTTGGATTTTGTGTGTTTTGCCCCCTTCAGTGCTGAGATACACAGCGGCGCTATGCCGAGTCCAAGAGATACGGGATCCATGATGTGAGGAAGTACTGGAATCAATTGTCGAGGAGCGAGATTCTCGCAGCGGCGAGAGTCGTCAATTTGAGTTCCAACGAGGCTAGTGTAGTACGGCGGCCATTAATGGTTACTGTCCAGAAATGCTTCAAGACCCATAAATTTCCTCCATTGTATCGTGAGCCCCGCAACAATAAAGCCGATCTTTACATCCTTGATCTTAGGTGTAATTCCTGATTTTATGTAGCAACCACGTGTGTGCCGAAATTGTGAGCTTTCAGGGCGATTTTGAACAGGGACCTCGAAACACCACCGTAGCTAGCCCGACGTGGCACGCAGTGAGTGAGGCACACTGCAGCTACAAAATGCATCCTCAGCTGCCGTCGATTCGTCCACAATCCAACACTGCCACAACTCCCCGCTTTGTCTCCAAATAAGGCAACCAACACTTTGCACTTGTTTGCAGCGGGAGAGCTTTCTTGTTCCGTCTCAGACCATGCAAACGTCCTTGTTGTGACAAATTTCCGCACGGCATTAAATGCCCGACAATGAGCCTCAAGATCGAGAATTGGCAGCACTCGGTGTCGGCTCCAGCAGACGAAGAGAGTGCTGAACCATCGTCATCCAAGGCGGATGGGTTTACCTTACGTCTAAGCCGGGCAGCCTCTGAGCTCTTTGAGACCATCCTCCGGTGCGCCGAGAAACAGACATCAAAGCCGATATTTCGGGCGCTCCAGCGTCAACATGGCTTTTTCCTACTTTGGTGCGATGGCTATGGCGCGCTCGCCGGCGATCTCGACGAGGTCCTGGCCGAATCGAGAAGGCTTCGAAATTCCACCCATCGCTTACTAGTCAGCCTCTGCCAGACTCTCGCGGATAGTATGTTCTTTCTCTCGCTAACTTGGGACTTACTGTACAGGCTTTTGACACGTCAATGTATTGAATCTAGAGCTCGTGGGTGTGCTTCTCGCCGGCCTAGAAGATGCTGCACAACGCGGACTGATCGATAAGAGCGCCCAGGTAAGGGCTGTGGTCGAGACAACGACCTTTGCGATCCCCTATTCCGATAGTAGTGAGTCCGACACCGACAGCAGCGATTTTAATACCGACTCGGAAAGCGTCTGCTCTTCGCCTGCTGGAGAAATTTCGGTTGACGAGATCATTGAGGACATTGAAACGGATATCCAATGCCTTGTGGATCTGGGCCCCCGGTACAAGGAACCAATCCGAGACAAAGTGATTGTAGAGGAGGCCGCACGTCCAAAGCTTGTAACAACTTGGGATCCGGCTGAGCTCTTGACGTCTCGAATTCGCCATCGATATCCGAGAGTGGATCCTAAGCTCGCTCACTCTCTTGGGCAAGCAAATTGGGACAGGGCTCAGAGATTGTATGCCGAGAAGGAAAGGAACCTCCGCGAAGCCCAAAAGCTCCGCGAAGCCCAAAACCTGGATGAACCCCAAAACCTCGGCGAACCCCAAAGCCTAGGTGAAGTTGAGCAGCCGGCAGCACCCATACCAGAGTCATTTTCTATGCCGCCGGGAACTATCGTTGCGTCAGACTTCCACGATTCTGGGTTGGGAACCTCCATGGCTACCCCCAGTTCCTATGCCGAAACCGTCATGTCCTATCACGGCACAAACGGAGGATCCATCAAGATCCCGCCGGTACCCCCCGAAGCAATGCAAGGGAATCCCTTTACATGCGACATATGCGGACGCAAATTCAGGTTACCCGGTGCCAACTGGAAGTCATTCTGGAAGTGAGCAAACCAAACTTACAAACACCTGTCACTGTTGCCTCCCGTGTCTTGCGCTGACGGTCGAACAGGAAGCATGTACTTTCCGATCTCCTCCCGTACATTTGTGTCTTCACAACCTGCCCATATAGCACAGTGCCTTTTCCATCTCGAGCGTCATGGATCCACCATCTCGACCTGGAACATGGGTTTTCCAATCCGTCTGAAAGCTTCACGTGTCCACTGTGCCAGGAAGTGCACACAAGCGGGGGAAAAGCACATATGGCCCGGCACCTTGAAGAAATATCGTTGACAATCATCCCAGCAAATGCTGGGGCCGACGAGAGTTCCGATGAAGAGGAGGAATTCAACGACCCCGACGATGATTTAATTCACCAATTGGACCAGCCTATCACCTACATCGGCCCCAGGTTGGTTTGTACTCAGCCTGAGTGCAACCGCAGGTTTGTGAACAAGAATGAGTTATTGAAGCACAGGTGGTTGGAGCACTCTATTCAACCCCAAAACCGGTGGAAGCCTATGAAAAAAGCCCCTGGGCCCGGGGCGGCCAAGGGTTAACCCTGCACCGCATCTCAGAGCCAAAGCCGCCAGAGCCGTGGTAGCTGATGTGTCAGGTATCTTTGATCTCCATCAAACCATCGAGGGAGATGACGGTCGTTCATTTCTCTCACAGCATGGAAAACGGCTTGCTAAATTAATTACCGAAATCGCCGGACGGGTGGCTGAAAACGAGGGAGACACAATTGGACGACACCCCCAGACCACAACTCTACTACTTAGCAAAAGTATCTGGCTCTGGCTGTCCATTGGGGTTGTGGAGGCTGATGCAGTCGCTCCCAAACCTGGAGTGTGAGCGGACAAGCCAATGCTCTCCTTACGTATAATTATAAACTTGGTGCAACTGTACGGTTTCTTTCAGCAACTTGACTTAGATCTTTGTGCACTTACGCCTCCCTGTGGTATTATACTAGAATGTACAATCCCGCGGGCAGGTTTGACAGGGAGTGGAATTGTCAAGGGAAGCAGGTACCGGGCAAGTAATTATAATACAGAAACATAGTGGCTTGAATGGTTCACTTGGTTGGGGGATGAAGTCCCGCTGAGAACCGATTAGTCCAGCCTCTAGACACTCTCGAAGAGAGTTGTTTACAGTGGGATATATATGTAAGTAGAACTGCATGCAAATGTATGTCTAGTGTAGTGTAGTGTGGTGTAGTGTAGTGTGGTGTAGTGTAGTGCAGAGTACCTATGTGGAACACAGGAAATCCTATGTAAAGGCCTGTTGTAGTAAAGTTTGAACCAGGCTCCCACTAGAGAGACGGGTCCGTCTCAATTATGTAAGCAAAACAGATTATATAAGCAAAATATTACCCCACGCCCAGCCCCCGAACTGCGCGCCCCTGAACTGCGTGCCCCTGAACCCCTGAATGCCATCACCAATACCATTACTCTGGTCAACTACAGTACATCTGAATACCGCAAAGGGCATGCCCTCGAGGTCCTGGTATGGCCAACTGCGTAGCACTTCGTACACTTGCTCGGTGCCCGCCAGGGCTGTGCCTGGGCCTCAACCACTTCAAATTGACTGGGCTCCCGTTTAGTACTTGACTGTGGGAGTGAGCTTCGAGCCTGAGCTGGCTTAATAAGCTGGCGAGGCTTAAGAAGTAGTCGCAGGGCTCCCTCACGCTTCAAATGCCAGTGCAAGTGGAAGTGGTGAAGAAGAAGAGGCTCGCCTTGTAAACTCTCCAGCGTATATAAGCATGGTAGCCTATAGACTCGAGAGAAGGTACCTGTACAAGTAGCAGAGGGTCGAGGGTCAGTCCTTATAAGCAGCTTCCGTTGTTCCTCTACCTTCCTCATTGCCTCGTGTGATACCTAGCCTCGAACGGCTCCAAATAAGGTACCTGAAAGCTCAAGAGGCGTTTGGGTTTGTTGCTTCGCCTAGTATGCCTGTAACTTAGAGAGCTGGTTCCGGAGAGCAAGTTGGATTGCTTTCCAGGCCTTAAAAAGATCGAATGTTGACCTCTTTAAATAGGACTTAAGGAGTGCGTGAATGCCTTCAACTCGTGAGGTAGCTGTATTGCCAAAATGAGTTAACTGGTTAACCCAAGCTTTAACAAGCTTCTCCTTGAATAGAATAAGCTACATTGCCTTTATATATCCAACCTCCTTAAGATACTGGGGAATATACTTCTTCTATATCTCAGTAAGGTATTCGGCGTAGGCCTCTTAAGTTGGCGAGTTGATAATTAAATGCCAGAAGCTATAGAACTCCTTCTATACTTTAGCCTTAGGAAATGCTGGTTAGTATTATATAAGGACCGCCTTATTCATATATTAAATATAGATAAGCGTTACAGCCGAAGGGAAGAGGGCCAAGGCTGTATTCATTACTGTAAGGTAGTAGTCTATAAGAATAACAGACGGGAGAGATATATTATATTACTTATAGAGTGCCTTCAGCCGCTCAAGTGCCCAGAGATAGTCTTCCTCTATTTTGCCACTTAAGAACATAAATATAATACAAAAAGATCGTTGGGCTACGTTAACGCCGATCATATCGAGGAGAGGTATACCATTGTGAGAAACTGGCCCTATGGCGGAATGCAGATAGGCGTTTATTATGTTAATTGAGAAAGCTTGCAGAAAGAGAACTACTTGGGGTTGTACCTTGCTTATGGCTCCTTATATCCTGATGTCCCTCTTCCCCCTGATGTACGCGCTTAGGGGTCGGGCACCTCGAGCTCTACCTCCGAGCTGGGTCTAGGACAGCCCCGGCTCGCGAGTGCCTCAGGAGAGGGACAGCCCCGCTACGTCAACCCAAGGCTATCGGCCACAATCCAACACGACTGCTCATAGTCCTAGGCCTAAGCCCTTGATATACCCCCCTCCCTTAGAAAAGAAAACTCCCTCTCCAGATCTAAACTTGTCATCCGCCGCGGGAAAAGACAAAAACGCGCCCTTCCCCCAAAAATAACCAGAACCCTCGTTGCTCGACCTACGCTATAACACTCGTTGCTCGACCTACGCTACAACACTCGTTGCGTTCTGTATGGTGTATACAGGGCCCTGGTTTTAAAGAACTCCGGGGGCTGCCGGCCTCCTGCCCTCCTGCCATACGGCCTCAGGCAACAGCCTCGATTGCCCTACACTTCCTAGAACTAAAACAATCCCTCGTGCCCCCCGTTCCCAAAAGATTTTCTTAACTCTATACGCAACAATCACAACTTCTCCCACCTTGCAGCCGCCCACGCCGCTACAACTTCTTCTACCAAAACAATAACAACAATAATCTCGCCCTCCCAGGCCCCTTTTCAAAACTTTCCCCTCCCCTATCTACAATCATGTCTGCCCTTGCCTACGATAAGTCCACGTCTGGCGCTGGTAGTACTACACCTGCTGCCGGCAGTAATAGTAACAGTTCTTCCGAGATAAGTTTCCCTACCTTCCCCTACCCGAGTATATAACTCGACCTAACCAATCAGCGCCGTCGTAGCAACTGTACCTTAGGCAGTTATACTATCGAAGGGGACTCTGATAACTCGGAGAATAAGCTCTATACCGACGAGAACAAATACTACGAGGAGTATATCGGTAGATTAATAAAGGGCTGCTTTATTAGGTACATTCGTAGCTCTGGTAATACCTATAAGGTATATTATTTATCCTATATCTCCTATAGATAGGATCTATAGCTATAGGCGAATAACCTATTACTCTATTTAAGGCTGAAGAGACTTCGTTGTTAGACCGATAGAGGAGATACTATAGTAGAGCCGTTCTAGCCCGGTAAAAACAGGAAGGGTTGGAAGAATACCGTCCTTAAGCCTATATACCACTCCCTTATCTATACCTTTAAGGGCTATCTCCTCTCTACTTACGTTAACTATATACCTGGTTATAGTATATATTATAATACTATTATCTTCTCTTCCTACACCGCTATCCCTATTACCCCTACTTATTATAAGTAAGTCTTCTATACTAACGATCTAATATTTAAAGCTATTAGTACCGTCCTACAGCAGACGCTATAGACAACCAACTATACACTATAGCAGATATAGTAGTAGAACGATACTATTATATAGCTTATATAGATAAACACCTTGCTTATTTAGCATATACTTGGCTTGCCTACCCTGTCGTCTACCTCCCGGTCTATAAATATCGAGTTACCCCTTAGCCCCTGCTTTACTGCCCTACCAGAGACCCCCTATAGCCTATATCACTGTTAATAGTACTCCCTTAGCCTTTATCAAACTATAGTTATTACTCTATCTTAGGACCGTTATACTTACCTATCTTTCCTAGCTGGCGTTCCTATAGTATTGACTATAAAGGGGCAGGAGGAGTATAACGCCAACCCTATAGGTAGTAACAACTCTAGCGCTTAAGCCTAGCGTTATCTATCTAGATGTTAGCCTTGTCTACCACTCTTCTATCCTCCTTAGATAGGTTTTTATATATTACTTATATCTATCTGCTACAATATAGTATAGATAATGAAATGGAAATGGGGAATAGATAGGGTAGTATAAAACGAAATAGTATAGAATGGTATAGAAATAGGGATAGTATTAAAATAGCACTTAGTTATATCTATACTATATCCTATTTAACTCTAGTCTATTATAAAGTATTATATCTCCCTATTGTCTTTTAAAGGTATCTAAAGCTTTTATATCCTTAAATTCCTCTAGTGGTTCCTATATTAGAGTATCGTATCCTATCTATTTCACTAGCATTTGACACTTACATCTCCCCCTTATATTCTTAGCTACTAGGATCTCCTCTACCTCCTACTCTTTTTAAGGAACCCTATAATCGTCTATCATCTGGACTAGCCCTAGCCTAGTATCTATTACTACCTAAGATAGGTAAGGGTCGGCCGGATCTCTCTCTAAGAGGTTAATATAAAAGATAGGGTATAGCCCCTAAGGGACGTTAAGTTATACCGTCAGCGGTATCGATATCTCCAATACCTTATACCTTATATTTACCTAGTCTAACTTCCAACTTGGTCAACTCGTCCAAATATTATATAGTAATAACTAGACCTTATCCCCGACCTAGAACCGTTCTACCAGGTACTAAGACTAGTTTATATTATACTATTGGTACTACTAGGTAAATATAATTACTACTTATATCTAATCTATACCTTCCTTAAAGTGATCTAGGAACTATTGTACTTTTATCTTAGGCTCAGACGCCAGGGTATTAAAGACTTTAACTTATTAGATAAGGCTTAGCTTAAAACTATATAAAAGGTAGAATATACTTATACCGGTAATAGATGATATCTAATTATTAATTACTAGCTGGTAAGCTAGGAGATAGTCTGGCCAGTTAAACTATAAGAAGGATATAACAATTTATAGGATTACCTGAATATCCTGGTTTACCCTTTCTATCCTACCGTCGGTCTATAGGTGATAGGAGGTTAATAAGAGCTACTTTAATCCAATCATCTTATAAAGTACTATCTAAAACCTGTTTAACCAGTCTAAACCTCTATCTATAATGATCTAGGAAGGGAACCTATAGAACCGCTACTATATATCTCGGAACCGTTTTATATATTCTTCAGCCCCTATCAAATATATTACCTCGAGCTAAATGTACTTGGACAACCGGTCTATGATCACTATAAGGTAGTAAGGGGTATTATCGTTAGTAGCTAGTAGGTCAACTATAAAGTCAATAGAGATCTGCTTCTAGAAACGGTCTATAATAGGGAATAGCTATAAGAGGCCTTATCGTAGCTATCGAGAGGGTTTAGCCCCTTAATATAGGCGATAGTTATATATAAACCTCTTAGAATTAGCTGATATCCCCTTCTAGTAATAGTCCCTCGAGAGTATTTTAAATAATGTGTTCTACCCTAGGTATCTGGAAACTAGTAAGTTATACGTGATCTATATCACCTTTATAGTCAGGGGTTCCTAAGATAGAAGCTATAGGTATCTTTAGAACTAAAGGGTACTTTAGGCATTAAATATACAGTCTATAATCTAGACTTAACTAATATCTACCTCCTTTAGGAACTTATATAGCCCTTCTCGGACGGCCTAAAGCCAGTAGAAGTAGTAAATATCCTCCCTTACCCCCTGATCCTAGAGAATCACCAGCTGTTTGTCTACGAAAAGGGTTATCCCCTATAGGAGGGATACCTCCTTCTAGGCCTTAAGGGGGCTTATCTGAATTACAGGGAGGAGTTAGGCTACCTATAGTTTACTACCTTTCTAGTCCTATTCCCGTTAGGAGAATATATCTAGATAGGACGTTTAAGAACTAGGTCAGTACTTTAACTCGAAATTAAAAAGCAAGAGTATCTTAGCCTAATATACCTGGCGTTCTAAGATAGGTTATAGCTAGGAGAAGTATTTAAGGTTCTTATAGTCTGTCAATATTGTAAAGGGGGTATTTATACTCTATAGCTCAGCCAACTATACTTTAAGATAGGTAATAATAGCTAGTAACTCTTTATTATAGATTATATAGTTGTACTCGGCTATAGTTAGTTTCGTAGAGTAGTAGGCTATAGGGTATAATACCCTGTCTTTACCCTTTTATAAAAGGCAACCCTTTAGCACTTGTCCCGAGTAGTCCACCTCTAATACTATCTCCTAGTCGGGATCCTACTAAGTAAGGATCAGCTCTAATATAAACTTAGCCTTTAAGGACTCAAATACCTATAATTCTTCTAGTCCCTAACGGAAAGGGACACCCTTCTTTATTAGGCTGGTTAGCGGGTCTGCCCGTTCGGAGAAGTTCCGAATAAAGTCTCGGTAGAAATTTATAAACCTAAGAAAGCTCTATATACCCCTAAGTTTCGTCGGGGCCTTCTATTCCCTAATGGCCTTTAGCTTCTTAAGGTCTGGCTAGATTTAGGCTTTAGCCTTAATAATATAGCCTAGATATTTAACCTCTTTTACTATAAATATATACTTCTTAAGGTCTAGGGCTAGACCTATAGCCTTCAGCTTACTAAGGATAAGTCTTACTTACTATATATACTCCTTCCTGCTTCTACTAGAGTAGACTAGGACGTTATTAAGGTAGGTAATTATAAAGTCGTTAAGTACTGAACTAAGGGCATTATTAATATACTATTAGAAGGTTATAGGGATACCAGCGAGGCTAAAGGGGCAGACAAGCCATTTAAAGAGGCTAAACCTTATTCGGAATATAATAAGGTATTCCTATCCTTTAGCTACTTGAATATAGTAGAAGGTAAAGCAGATATCGAGCTTTATAAACTACTTTACCTTTATAAGGGATTAAAGCGTTTCTTTAATTAGCGGGATAAGGTATTAGTCTTGCTTTATAATCTTATTCAGGGCCTGGTAATTAATATAAAATCTCTATCCTCTATCCCCCTTTCTAACGAGGAGGACCAGTACTATAGCTACTGATAAACTAGCCCTGACCTATCCTTTATCTATTAACTCGATAACCTGCTTTCGAACTTCTAGTAAATAATCTCTCGGTATATTATATAATAGGCCCTATAGGAGCTCGGGAACCTTACCGTCTAGCCCTATCTTAAGCTTAATATAGTAATTATCCTTCCCCTGATAAAGGGGTAGGTCGTTGGACTTGTTCTTATTAAAGAGGTTGGTAAAGTTATAGAGCTCTACTAGCAGGTCCTAGGAAGGGTCTAAGATAGAAGTAGAGTATATATATAACTCTTCTAAGACTATTAATATTTCCTGAATGCTTATTGATATTAGGGTTCCCTATAGACCCTGTCTACTACCTTTCCTCTAGGACCTCTATACTAGGACGGTAAATACCGTTCCTATTACCTGGGTTATTTTAGGTAGGTTCTAGTATACTATATATTCCTTAACGACGAGTCCTAGCTATGACTTAATCGTTAGTATACCCTTCTTTAGATATATAACTACCCCTTGGTACTTTATCCAAGGAAGACCTAATAATACATTATAGTCTAGTCTTAGGACTATATAGAATAATACCTGACTCTTCTATCTGTTAATGTCTATCGTTGCCTATACTATCTAGCGAATCTTCAACCTAGGCTCGACCCCTACTATAGTCTTTAGTATCTAGGGTCGTACCAGGTCTAAACGCTTAAGTCCTAGCTTTCAATATAATTTTTCGCTAATCGTACTGTAGCTAAGGCAGCTACTATCCACCTGAGCCGTTATATAATTAGAGTTATCTATAAAGACAGGGATTAAAAAGGAGGGAGAATCTATTCTATCGATAATTTCTGCTAACTCCTGACTCAGGTAGTTAAGTACCTATAGCCCCCTTGCGAGACTCTGCTCGGGGGCTAGGCTTTTCCCTACTAGGTATCCTCCTTATTATCCGACACCTCTTCACTAATTCTTATATCCTCCGACTGGAGACAGTTAACCTTAACTAGGCTATAGTTAGGCTGTAGCCTGGCTGCTAGTGCTAATAGACACTCGGATCGGAAATATCCTTAGTTACCGTACCGGAGGCAGACTCCAGCCTCCTGTTAGGCTTATAAAACATCATTACTAACCCATTTCGCTAGTCTCCTACCTCCTAGTTACTGCCCTTTCTTTCCCCTACCTCATCTATTCCTCTTATTATCCCGGTTCTCGTTAAACTAGGCCCTAGCGATTCCAGTCATTAGTGTATCACTGTCTTTATCCTTGGCTAGTTTAGCTGGGACCAGCTTTTAGGAGCTCTTTTCTAGGATACGGTCGGACTTGATTTATACGGACAACTCCTTTAGCGCTAACTGCTTTGTTATAGCCGTTATAACTTACCCTATATATAAGCGCCATATTATAGAGCTTCTTTGTGATTGCTATCTGGAGTTTGACAATATATACAGCGTCTGGCCAATCGTGCCTGCCCGCCCGCGATATCTTTTCTTCAAACTGTACCATAAAGGAGGAGAAGGACTCCGTTAGAGTCTGGTATAGGACTTGAAGCTCTATATTAGCGATCTGCTGGTCATAGGGGGTAGAATAAATGCTGTCGAGGTAGGAGATGAACGACTTGTGACGAATCGTCTCAACCACACTCTGCAAGGGTTCACTGAAGGTAAGGTAACTAGGGTTATGATTCGGTGAAGCTAAAAGGTTTATAACGAGATAATGATCTGGTCTCAATGTTTATAGCAATTGGTAGCGAATAAGTTATATTGCTTACTGGAGAACTCCCAGAGTCCTCCAGAACGAGTGACTATATACTATTTAGGAGAGAGAGTATCCTAAATACCTTTATACCTTGATCGTAGTGATTGTTCTACAATCTATCGATCATCTATTCTTAGCGTTTTAAATGATCCTATAATCATTCTATCGATCTATCAATCACTCCTATACTAGTTCCTGATTGGTTACTGCTGACTAGTCTGTATATCTAGCTAACGTACTAGCCATCAGTCTATAATATAATGCCCCTCCTCTAAGGCTTTTATCCCGAAAGGCTATAGGTTCTTTGTTAGTACGTATTCTGTTTTTCCCTCCTATATTATATATATTCTTCGTCTAAAATGGCAGGTCGGGTATCTAAACGAAAGTCTACCTCCTTAACCCTCTGAGCTAACCATCTCCTAGCTATAATACTATTATCCGACAGTTTGTCCGTTATACAGCCTTATTCCTCCTATTCGTCGTACAGCCTCAGTTCCTACAAGGTTTCCGTTACCGACTCCTCTCGGTACGCCGAGTACGTTCGTCTTAAGCTTCTAAACTACAACGTTCTTAGTATTTCCCCTTTGTAGCTTCGTACTATTATAGCTCAATACCAAAAGTTAGAGGACGAACTTATAGCTATAGAGGAGCAGGTCCTTCGACTACGAAAGTAAAAGCGAGTGTAGTTTAAGAAGATGATATAAGCTATATCAAGGGGTATTGACTTAATAGAGGAGTTAGAGTATATAGAATAGGAGGAGGTAGAGGCGTTAGCTATATCGGAACCCTCTACTAGTCCTCCTGCTTCGGCTGTTCTTTCTTCCTTAAACGTCTTCGACCCCTCCCTTTTTAAGTAAGTGTTTCGTCGTCTTTTAACAAATGAAATAGTCGTATAGTATAGTAGTAGTATATATACTTAGCGTTAGCTATCCTAAATACCTCTAAGAGGGGGGGTTTAGGGCCGCTATTGTACTAGGTCGTAGGTTTAACCCCTACTGTGACCTTTTTCTTTTTATTCTTCTCCTTTTTTTTTTTTTGCTGACTATTGTTCCTCGTTCTTAGTTCCTCTATACCTTTTAACAATGGCTTTGATTAGTCTTTTCTAGGTATATAGGGCAATCAGGGTTCTAGCGGTGGAAATCCTGTAACTTCTCTAGGTAGTTGACCAAATTTCCTACTAGTTACTACGAATTATCTTCGGGGCTAAAGTCTAGCTATTTGACTAAATATTCTAGTTGCCCTTTTATGATTCTTGAGTCGAGAATTTCCTCTATATCCTATTCTTCTTCCTTGTCCTCTACTTTAGTATCTTTATCTAGTTGTAAGTTCTTAGGTGCCGGTTCTAATAGTACTATATGAAAAACGTTCGTTCTTAGCTTTATAATTAATAGAAGTATAAGGGTGTAGTTATTCTTTGAAATCTTTTTATCGATTTTAAACGGCCTAATCTTCCTGAAATCGAGTTTCTTACTAGGTCGTTTAGTTTTAAGATTTTATAAACTGAGGTAGACTTTATCTCCCCTCTTTAGGTAAGGTCCCTCGAGCCTTTTCTAGTTATAGAACTTTTTTATCCTTTTCCTTATAAACTTAAGTTCTTCCTTAAGTATTATATATAGTAAGCTTATCTTATCTACTTTAATAGTAGCCTAGGGTACTTTAATATTAGGTCCCTACCTTAGGTTAGGTTTATACCTAAAGTTTACAAAGTATAGTATGACTTTTGTCGTCTCGGTTTCTGTTGTATTATAAGCTAGTTATACGACGGGTAATAACTTAACCTAGTTATCCTATTGAAAGTTGATATAAAGTCATAGATACTGTTTAACAATTTAGTTAAGTCATTTTATCTAGCTATCTGTTTATATATGGTACGCTATCGACAATTTGCTTTTTATCTTAAGCCTTATTATAAATGTTTACTAGAATTTTGACGTGAATTTGGTATCCCGATCTATAATCCATTCTTTCAGCCAGGTATAGATTAATATAATATGCCGATAGAGTATATCTATAAGTTGTTCTACCGTCTAAGCCTCCTTATATAGTAGGAAGTATATCTACTTGGTAAGTCTATCTACTACGGTGAGGATGCTGTTGTACTTCACCTGTATTGTGGGGTCCTTGGATTCCGGCAATTTGGTGATAAAGTCTATGGTTACTAAACTCTATGGTCGTTCGGCGACAGGCAATGGCTATAATAGTCTATAGGGTTTATATCGTCCTGGTTTACTCCGTCCACAGAGGTTATACTTGTTAATAACCTCCTTGACCCTTTCCTTAAGGTATAGGAAGTTATAGTATTATTTAATCTTGGCAGCTATTTTCCCGATTCCTATATATCCCTTAAGTTTTGACTAGTATACTTCAAATATAAGGTCCTTCTAGTCTCAGATCCTGATATAGGCCTTATTATAGTACTAGAGCCTCGTTCTGTCTAGTCGTAGGCCAGGAGTACTCACCTCTAGGTCTATTTCCCAGTCAGCCCGTTCCCTATTAGTAATAGTTCTCTAAAATTCCTATCCTCCTTTTTCTTTCCTAAAGACTATATAATATTCTATAAACTGTTATAAAGACGTTTCCTCCTTTATCTATCGTTAAATAGCTATAATCTTATAGTCTTTAATCGGTTATAAGGTATAGTAGAGTATACCGTCTGTCTGTTATTATAGTAACGCTAGTAAGTCTTCTAGTACGTTACTATCTTAATGATCAGTTCTTCTACTTAAGGTGTCTACTTATATATTTTCTATACCTTTCTTATAGTTGATTATAAAGTTAAATTCTAATAAGAATTCTACCTATCTAGTCTATTATCTGTTCAAGACTTTAGTCGTTGTAAAGTACTTGAGATTTTTATAGTCGATATAGACCTATACCGGGTAAGTCGTCCTACTAAAGTATAGTCTCTATTCCTAAAATGCTTCGATAATAATAAGTAGTTCCTTATCGTAGATAGGGTAGTTAAGATAGAGCCTATCTAGCTTCTTCGAGAAGAAAGCTACTAGGTATAACTTCCCGTTCTTATCCCTCTATCTGAATTATCCCCCGATTATAAAGTTCAATATATCGGCTTCTACTTTAAAAGGTAGATTAGGGTCTGGCAATAAGAGTACTAGATCCATTAGGATACTTTATTGAATTTTCCTAAACGCCTATTCCTAGGTATCTTCCTACTTGAACTCAGCTCCCTTCTTGGTAAGTTTATATAGTAGTTATATAATATTACCAAAGTTCTAGATAAATATCTGGACGAAATTCGCAAACCTAATAAACCCCTGAACCTCTATAGTGTTGGTAGGCGTTAGCTATTCTACAATCGCTTGGATTTTCTAAGGTTCGATTTTAACTTTACCAGGTGAGATTTCGTAGCCTAAAAAAACTATCTTTTAGACGTGAAATTTACTCTTTTCTTTATTGACCGACAGTTAACTTTTATATAGTATATCAAGCACTTATTATATATACCGTCGGTATTCCTTAAATATCTTAGAATAGATAAGAATATCATTTAAATAGTATACTATAAACTTATTAAGATAGGGTTAAATAATATAGTCGATTACTATTTAGAACATTATAGGTATATTAGTAAGGCTAAAAGGTATTACCAGGTACTTGAAATATCTATAAAGTATCCTAAAAGCTGTTTTCTATTTATCCCCCTCTTTAATATAGATATAGGTATATACTATTAGAAGGTTAAGACGGGTAAAGTATTAGGCTTTGGCCAACTGATCTTAAAGTCTTAAAATCAATAGCAGGGGGTATCTATTTTTGATAGTCTCGCCGTTCAGCTATCGGTAGTCTATATATATCCTGAACTTCCTATCCTTCTTTAGGACGAACAATACTAGATATCTAGCGGGTAAAGTTAATAGCCGGATATACCTAATCTTCAAGTTATTGTCTAAATACTTCCTTAACTCAGCATCTTATTTCTTATTAATATAATAAACCTTAAAGAACTTAAACTATACTCCCTCCTTTAACTTGATTTTATAGTCCTAAGGTCTATATTCTAGAAGTCCCTTAAGATATTTAGCTTGAAATACCAGATACCCTTTATACTCCTAGGGAATTTTACCAGTTATAGTAGTCTTTATAGTCCCCCTATAATAGGCGAACTTATTATTCCCTACTTTAATACTTATAACCTTAAATATATCGATCTTTTCTCCTCTATATTTAATACTTACTACCTTAACTAGGCTAACCTATTACTCGATTATAAGCTTTCCTTCTATATCGACTAAGACAACAGTAACTTCTTAGTCTACCTATACCTTCTTCTATTATTATAGACTATATTTTCTAGAATCCAGAGCTTATCGTTTATTACTGGCTACTTCTTATAGCAGGCCTATAGGGGTTATATTCCCTTGTACTTTACCCTATTATAGCTCCTTTCTTATACTTCCTATCTTATTGGTTAGATACTCCTACAGGTTATACAGTCGTAGGTGGCTACCATCCTTCCAACTGATATCTAGGTCGTATTCCTTATACTAAGGTAACCCTAAGATCATATCCTTAGTGGTTCCTATATCTATAATGTCAAACACCACCCTTGTGGTTTTCCCTTCCACCTCTATATCCAGGGGTTTAGTTTCCCTTCTAACCATCTAGGTTAGGAACGGTCCTCGTACTAAATAAGGTACTTTCTTCATTCTCCAGGGGATCTTACATTTATTGACTAGGGTAGGGCTAATAAAGTCTACTTATAAGCTACTATCTACTAGTATTAAGGCCTATAGGTAGTTCTATTTAGCGATAACCTAGAGCCTATTGTCCTAGCTCTGGTCCTAAACTATAACCACCTCTATTAGGCTAGCTAGGAGATCATTATAAGATCGTCGTTTACGCCAGTTCTACCTATACTATACAACCTGTCGTTTTACTTCTAAGCTTAGTGGTTTACAGGCTCCTCAGAGAGCCCTAAGTCTTTTCCCAAATCCCTTTAGTACTATAGGACGTTCCTGTCCTCTCCTTGGCTTATAGCGTCAATTATCCGGTACTCCTTTAACCACTTAACTACCTATAGTATAGGTTATCCCTATCCTATAAGTCGCTTATTGATTTTCTAGAGTTTCTTAATTTTATATCGGCTCTATTCTAATTCTTCCTGTTAATTTCCATTTATTTCCTACAGTTGTTATTGCTTATAGACTCCTTTTTAGATCCTTATTCGTAGACCGAAAACTTCCCCTTTTAGCCTATTAAATACTTTCTACAGATTGTCAATCTTATCCTATAACTTAAATATCTTCTTTTTAAGGTAATAGATATTAAGTCCTAGTTCCTCTCCCTTATAAGTAGTATTCTATTCCCCGTTAGTATCCTATATAAGTATCTATCTACTATATATAGATATATCGGTTCCTTTAAAGAATAGTACTATTTATCTGAGTTTATCGGTATAAAGGTAGTAGTTATTATCGTAGATAGGTTTCCACTTATCCTAATATCTTCCTTCGAGGTCTATAAATACCTCTTCCTCGAACCTGAGCCTTTCTTCGTCGTCTAGTCCTATCTACCCTTTATAGTTGTAGATGTCCTCTAGGTTGTCCTACCTATAATTGCTAGCTATAACTTCCTTGAACTTAACTCCTTTCTCAATAATAGTAGCTTTATATCCCGGTACCAGAGACTATTAGCCTAGGGTCTTACCTTATCTATATAGGCCCCTATATTCACGTTTATAGTAGCCCTTCTTCTTATAGTTATAATAGGTGACGTTAGACTTATTATAAGGCTATCCGTTATACTATTAAGTTTAGATTATATCAACCTCTATAAGTCCTGGGTAAATACCGAAAGCTATACTTCCTTACCATTTCTTTCCTTTATTAATGTAATTTCCCCTAACAACCAGTTTCTACTGTCCTTTCTATTATTGTCTTCTAGTATATAGCCAGTCGTCGATATAGATAGCCTTTATAATATATTCATCTAAATTATCTAGGCAATCCTCCTTATAGAGTTTATCCTTTATATCCTCCTTTAGGCTATTATAAAACAGAGATATAAGTCTATCTTTATTGATCTTAGCCTAGATAGTGTCTTATCGAAATAATATAGTATATATCGAGGTAGATTTACTTTAGTGAAATCTGGCTAACCAGTCCTAAATATAGACCTTTTCATCTCCGTCCCTAAATACCTTTATAAGTTCCGCTTTAAAGCAGGTATAGTCCTGGAAAACCCTTTAGGTAAACTCCCGCTGTTCCTCTAAAATCTTCTTTACATAGTCCTTCAAGGTAGGTTTAAACCACCAGGCAGGCTGGCCTATAAGTCAGGAGGTAGTATAATAGGTCTTAGTATATTCTAAGTAAAACCGGTCCTAGTAGTATTCGATATAGGAGGCTATTTCTATAAGGAACCTTAAGAGGTCCTCCTTCTTGCCCTTATACTTAGCCGGTACCTCTATCTTAACCTTAGGTACTTCAGGAGCTATACCGCCGCTGCTCGACCTTTCGACAGCCTCGACCTAGGTAGCATTTTCGTTAATGATTTACTAGTTGACCCGGAGCTCAGCCTTAAGTCTGATAATTTATTCCTAGAGCTCGACGAACATCTCCTCAGCCTCTTTTTCAGTAGCGGGGATCTTGGCTATAGAGCCTATATTGACGTTGGAGGGTATAGCGCTTATAGTGTTTAGTATACCTTCGTCTGAACCGTGATAGAATCAAAGGGAGTAAGCAACGTATAACGAATCGTCTTAACCACACTCTATAAGGGTTCACTGAAGGTAAGGTAACTAGGGTTGTAATTCGGTAAAGCTAAAAGGTTTACAACGAGATAATAATCTGGTCTTAATGTTTATAGTAATTAGTAGCGAACAAGTTGTATTGCTTACTGGAGAACTCCCAGAGTCCTCTAGAACGAGTGACTATATACTATTTAGGAGAGAGAGTATCCTAAGTACCTTTATACCTTGATCGTGGTGATCGTTCCACGATCTATCGATCACCTATTCTTAGCGTTTTGAGTGATCCCACGATCGTTCCATCGATCCATCGATCACTCCCGTGCTGGTTCCTGATTGGTTGCTGCTGACTGGTCCGTGCGCCCAGCCAACGTGTTGGCCATCAGTCCGTGACACGACTCTAGGGCGAAGTTGTAGATAGGCCCTATAGTAGTATAGTAGTTGGCAACTTTGGACTAGACTTCTGCCTCCAGGTATATCCAGACGAACAGCTACTGATCCTAGGCCTCTCCAATAAATGCCGAGTCCGTCTGTAGCACCCGTCGGATCGTTATCTTCCAGGCTGCGAAGGACTTCTTAGTACTATCGAAACGGGGAACGTTCTTCGTTGGTTTCCTTATAAGGGCGGGTCCGGTTGGAGGCCTGCTTGGTGGCGTATCTTCGGCGGGAGGGGGGTCAGGTGGCCCTGAGGGGCCACCCAGGGAGGGTATATCCTAGGCCTGGCGGAGAGCCGCCTATGCTCGTTCTTGTTGTACGATAAACTCCCGTACTTCTTGGAGCTCGTTGGCTTGTTCTGCAAGAGTGGTCTAGAGTACCTGGAATTAAGCCCGAAAGAACTCCGTGAAGTCGGCGTATAGGCCTGGTACCGTGCCCGAGGTGCTGGCTGACATTTCGGTGTCGTGTTGTCCGTGGGTCATTGTCGTTCTTCGTTCGGAGGAAGCTTTCTCAAATGTGAGGAACTGGCCCTATGGCGGAATGCAGATAGGCGTTTATTATGTTGATTGAGAAAGCTTGTAGAAAGAGAACTACTTGGGGTTATGCCTTGCTCATGGCTCCTTATATCCTGATGTCCCTCCCCCCCCTGATGTGCGCGCTCAGGGGTCGGGCACCTCGAGCTCCACCTCCGAGCCGGGTCCGGGACCCCGGCTCGCGAGTGCCTCGGGAGAGGGACAGCCCCGCCACGTCAACCCAAGGCCATCGGCCACGATCCAACACGACTGCTCATGGCCCTAGGCCTGAGCCCTTGACAAGGGCGATGTTTGAGAGCCCAGCTACCGTCAGCTGTCTCTTTTGCCAATATAGAAAAGAGGCAATTCGTCCTTCGCGTTGTTGTTCTTCTCTGGCGCTCCAATGAGCCGCTTGGAGGGTAACGAGATCAGTCGTATGTATAGATCACTGTCGAACTGCCGTTCTTCTCCTTCGTAGATCTCTGGGTGACGAAGGCATAGCCTTTTGGCTTAGCCTATAGATTGATTGATTCAAACAAGGCCTTCCGGGACGCGAAATAGCGTTCGGGTGGCAGGCAGTCGTCTGGAAAGGTAGCCATTGCCGCAGCGTTGGTGGTGATGGCATTCAGGGGTTCAGGGGCACGCAGTTCAGGGGCGCGCAGTTCGGGGGCTGGGCGTGGGGTAATATTTTGCTTATATAATCTGTTTTGCTTACATAATTGAGACGGACCCGTCTCTCTAGTGGGAGCCGTCCATGACTTACACAGAACCCATAAATCCACATAGCTATTCGACATAGCAAACTATGACCGTGGCGATGATGGATAAGGGCCGAGGGTGAACGTAATGCTAATTACATTTCTGGCTCTGAACACAGGCTCAAGAGAGGGCGGTTAAAGTCCACTATTTGCGGTGTCACAAGTGTTCGAAATTGTCAGGTTTCGACTGCACTGCCACAACACCAGCCACTGACGTCATATTCAATGAAATGGGTGGGGTCAATCATCATCCCCTGTTTCGCTGCAGGAAAGTCAAGTTCACGGCAGGCTCGACATTGAACAACTGCATCATGGGCGTCTGGTTACCGGTTATAGGACCCTTGCAAGCCAATGCACACCTACCAGGTTGATGTCATGGGTGACGTGCATCATGGCATCTACAAACAGATCGTTTGTCTATAAATCCGAGCTAAACCGTTGATTTCGTTCCAATCCCACAAACCATCAACCACATCAATATTTCATTGAACCAAAGTCCAAAATCCAACACACCCACCAACCATACCTCCAAACTTTGAACCCCCAACACCACCAAAAATCCCTCAAAAAACAACCAAAATGCCTCTCTTCTCCCGCCATCGCGCCGCCCCCAGAACCAAAACCACAACCACCCGCCGCGGTCTCTTCCGCAGTCGGCGTCAGCCCCACACCCATCATCATCATCATCACCATCATGCAACTACCACAACGCGACCTGTCCACCACCACAAGCGACATGCCACGTTAGGGGATAAGATTAGTGGGGCGCTGTTGAAATTGAAGGGGAGTTTGACTGGACGGCCGGGGCAGAAGGTATGATATTTTTGATCTTTTTTGATACTTTACAGTGGGTGCTAACAGTGGGATAGGCTGCTGGGACGAGGAGGATGCATGGGACTGATGGAAGGGGAGCGAGGAGGAGGAGATTTTTTTAGAAGGTGAATGAGAGTGGGACAAATGATGTGATATGATAGGATAGGATATGATACGATATGATGGGGTTATGTAATAAGAGGGAGGCTGGTGTGCCGCTGTGTTATTTTGTATGAGATACCCTGGGTAATGAAGTCGGGACAGTATTTGTTAAGTTGTTACGTTTGAACTACACTTGAGCAGCGAACTAGGCTCGTTTAATAACGAGTTGTGATCATTTCTTACTCTACATTGGTTAACTGTGACCGTGACTGTGAATCTTGAACCCTTGACCCTTGAACGTAGTTAATTGTCAAGCGAAACAGCAAAGAATCCGATGAAAGAAACCCAAATCCCCTTGCCATGTTCTTCCCCTTGACCCGCCACGGAATACCATTCCCCTTCGCTCATGCACCCTGTCCCTCTCCACCTCCCACTCCATCCTCATCCATGCCAAAGACTCAGTCTTCCTCCTGATCAACATCCCTAACCCTCCCCCTCTCCCTCTCCTCCAACCGCCTCTGCATCTCCCTCTCCCACGACTCCAGGTCCGTCCAGTTCGGCGCAGCGTGTCGGCGGCGCCGGTTGCGGTGGCTCATGACGGGTATTCTGGCTCCTGGGTATAAACTGTCTGCAGCAGCGGCGGTCGTGGTGGTAGTGGTCGCTGTTGGTGCGAGCAGAGCTGCGAGCGAAGGTGCAGGTGTAGCTGTGCGAGTCGCTGTGGGTGTGGCTCTACGCCCGGCCCTGGGCGTATCGCGGGGGTCGTTCCCGGCAGTGGTGCTGGAGCTAGTACCGGGCGTAGTAGTGCCAGCCGTAGTGCCAGCAGCGGCATCAGCAGCCGCGGTAGTAGCAGCAGCATCACCCGTACCAGCCCTCCTCCTCTCCCCAGATACCAACCTCGGAAACCCCCTCTGATCATAACTCAACCGAATATTCCTTGCCGCTCTCCTCGCGGCCACAGCATCCGGAGAAAACAGCTCCCGAATCAGGCCGTCCAGCTCCCGAGACGCCGCATAGCGGGAACTGGGCACCCCCATCGCTGCGAGCTGTGCCATTTCACGCTCGTCGGCAGCAAGACCGGCGGTGGTCGCTGAGCTTGCTGTTGTGGGCTCGGCGGGGAGCGTGTCCCGGCGCCGAGACCGAGCGGATAGTCCTTCGAGGTGGCGATCTGGTTCCGCATCGTCATCATTGACACGGCCGTTGCCGTTGCTGCCCTCGTCATGGATAAACGAGAACAACAACGGCGACGTGCTGCTGCCAGCGAGTCCCACGTGCTGGCCGGTTTGGATGGCCGTCCGTCGCCGGCCAGGGTTGACTCGCTGGCGAGGAACAGGCGGAGGAGGCAGCTGAAACAGGGAGAGGTAGCAGCCTCTCCTTAAAGAGATGGCGGATCTCCCTTCCGCACCGCGGACACCGGCCCAGTGCCTCGCTGCGGATTGCGAGACCGCGCCCCGGTCCGAAGCTACCGAGGATGAATCCTGCTCTGCCGCCGTTTCTGACTCGTGGGTTTGGGCTGGTGCTTGCTGCTTGTCCTTTTGTTGTTGCTCCTCTTGCTCGCTAGGGCCGGTTTCTTTGTCCGGCAGCGGGGTGGTGGCCGATGCCTCGGGGCTAGCAGCATGCAGCGAGGACAATGTCCAATCGGCAGGTGTGAAGTCAGGGAGCGATGGGGAAACGGGCTGTGAAGAGGGCGCACCCCATGGCGTCGGGCCGGTCCGCGCTGCGTCGGTCGTGGGTGTCTCTGTTGATGTCTCTGATTCTGTAGGGGATGTCTTTGTCTCGTTTGTTCCGCTCTCCACATGACTCTGTTCTTTCTCCCTCTGCTCCTCATCCTCTCCGTCATCCTCTACCATTTCCCTCTTCGGCTCCTCAACTTTAGGTCCTTCTCCCAACACCCACAGCGACTTCTCCCGCTTAAGCACATTGACCCGCTCATTCTCCCTCAGAAACAAGCTCGGAATGGGATCGCGTAGATGGTTCAGCGACCTGCTCCTGCGGCGTATGTTGGTCATTGTCTTGCTAGGCTTCAGGGCACTGGTCAAGCCAGTAATGGAGTCGGGGATCGGAGAGTCCAGTATTGAGTCCAGAACGGGGCCGCTGGACAGGTTCCTGGCTGTCTCCTCGGGAAGGCTGAATCCTGGAAGCGATAGCGTGCTGGACCCCACGGCGGCGATACCCGTGACATGGCGGATTTGGTGAGGCTTGGGTACGCCGATAGTTGGAAGCGGCGGTTTGCTCGACTTGCCTTTGGAGGCCGTATTGCTGTCCCTCGAAGTCGAAAAGATACGCGATGATTTGGTTGACAACTTCTTCAAGAACCGAGAGAGCTTGTTGCTCTTCTTCTCCTTGGCATCTGCCGTTTGCGTCTCAGCCACCGCTTCAGACTCGACCGGAGGCACTGGCTCACCCGTACCCGACTTAACCGTACCCAACGTCGCGGCAGATCCAGCCGCAGACCCAACCGCATTCCCAACACCCCCCTCATACTCCCTAAACCCCCCCCTCTCCCCCCCCAACGGCACCCCCACGGCAGCAAGCCCCACCCTCTCCCCCAACCGTTCCCACCTCGCCCACCCCTCCGACCTCATCTCCTCCATTCCCACCAACGGTTTCAAGCTCCGACTGGCCTTCAACATCCGATCCACTTTCCCCCTGACCTCCCTCCCGCGCGGCGTGAACGGATTGCCGTCGTATCGGTGCTGGTGGCGGTGGTGTGGTAGGAGGGAGGTTGTCGTTGCTGAGGTTGGGATACCCCCCCCTACTCCGCTTCCTTTGACTCCGGCTCCAGCTCTGTGACGGAAGAAAGGGTTGGGAGAGGGGTTGACCAGGGAGGATGTGGAGGATGAGGTGGGGAGGAGGGGGAAGGAGGGGACGGAGGATGAGGGGGGGGGATGGGGAATAGGGTAAAAGGGGTGCATGCGGAGGGGGTCGATGGGGCCGGTGAAGGAGTGTGGGTAGAGAGGGGGGGTGGTGGTGGGGGGGAGGATCCAGGGTTGGGTGGTGTTGGTGTAGTTTTGGACTGTATTCGGGGTTTTGAAGTTCTTGTTGTTGTTGCTGTTGGTATTTGAGACGACAGTGTTCTGCTGGGGAACAGAGAAAGGGCTGTCCGTGTTGGTACCGCCGAAGGAACTGGTTTGCAGAGAGTCATCCGCCGTGGGAAGGGTATACTGGAGGAAGTCATCGACAGAGCCTTCCTCGAGTGTGTTCCTTGGAAACGACGACAGCCTCAGAGGTGATGGAGGGGGCGGCCGGCCAGGCGCCGGGATAGGAGGAGGCGGGTGGTCGGGAACAGGCGGAATGAGTGGGTGAGAGATGTTAATGTTAGCAACTTCGCAATCGCCTTGGTCGCTGGCCAGTTGGACCGCATGCTCCGGAAGCAAGTCTTGGTTCTCGGAGTCTTGGTTCTGGGACTGGCGCTGTCTGTTGATCTGGGTCGGGCGAATGGTCTCGACGCTGTCGGTCTCCGACACGAAGCCGTCATCTTCGACTGTGTTCTCTTGGCTGCCGTCGGCTCGGTAAACTCCGAAACTCTCTGCAGCGCCGGCGTAGTACTCTTGGGAGTCGCTCATTGTTACTTGAATTGAAACTGGGAATCAAAGAAACGGTTGTCTTATCGCTATATTTCCTAGGTCAATTTATGTCCCAGGAAATTAAGAAACTGATGGATCTTGGGATTTACCTACTTTGAACTACGCCTCGAAACTTGATGATGGAAATAGTTGAAAAACAACCTGCTTCGTCGATGGAGCTTGGGTAAAATTCTCGCTGATCTCGAGATGCTAGGTTCCCTGAGGTTTGGAATCTACTTCAAACTGGCTGACAATCGTCAAATTAGAGCAGATTCTTCGTGATGTTCACAAGTCAGGCCAAGCTTGGAGAAGATGGATTACAGAGAAAGAAAGATGTCGAGGAGAGAAGGAAATAAACGAGAACTGAAGGAAGATGTGGCGGTGAAAAGGAAAATGGCGGGAAAGGAAAGAAGATGGCGAAAAGTGAAGGAAGATGTCGAGGAAGGAAAGAAAATCTCGTGGAACTAGTGAAAATTTCAACAAAGGAAAGAAGAAGTCGGGGAAGGAATGAAACCGGCGGAAAAGGAAAGAAGAAGTTGAGGAAAGAAGGAAAATGTCGACAATGTGAAAAAGGCGTGAATAATGGATCGCCCAGATTTCTCTCGACATTGAGAAACTCAAGACAAACTCTTTAAACAACGACTTACCTCGTGAGGATATTCCCTTGGATGCTTTCTCCTTGTAGAACAAGAGAGGAATCGTTCGTTCACTGCTCGTTCTTGGGTGACGTAAATGAGTGAACGTGGGAACAGGAGGATGCATGGTAGAATTTTGCTATTTATTCAGTTCCTTGTGTGAGTCGCTCTCTAAATCGTGTCTCGGCCAACCAATGGTGCGGTCCCGCCCGGATCAGAGCCCGGGAGACGTTCACTCGGCCCCGCTTTCCCGGAGCACCTCCGGTGGGAAGGCCGATGCGACCGGAACATTCCACACGAGCGCAGGATGGGGGATGGCATAGAGGGACCCCCACCATGAAGTTACTTGGAGTGATTGGGGCCATCGGACGCAATATTGATCTACTATGCACGGTGGCAGACTGGGACATTTCAAGGCTCGTTATGATCACTCCGGAGGACATGCTACGGTAATAGCTGACATGGCTGTTTTGTGGACGACCGTGAGGTTAGAGCAGGTCGGGAATGGCAGTGCCAATGCCGTCAAAGTAGAAATCAACTTCATGGAAAAGGATTGCATCCGATGCACTTGCACTGACAAAGGGGAATGTTTGAGGGTGCAAAAGAGTTGAATCTCCTAGTTTGTCCTCCTCCCGAAAGTCAGCCAAAGCTGCTACAACCAGTGATGAGATAATCCAAGCCTGGGCCAAAACGTGAATTTATGAAATTATTCCACGTCGCGTTATCCACCCGAGTAGCTCAACCTTGGGAAGCAAGCCTTTCCTGTGTTTGATCATGGTCACTCACGCCGGTGAAGGGACCAACCCCTGAATCCATGTTGATAAACAAACCACACGGGGCAACAACTGCACTTTCTCAATGTTATGTCGAATTCAGAACAGATTCTCCAGAGGTCCCAATTCTATTAATGAAACAGGCTGCTCAGCTGCACCTTTGACCTCATCTATCTCTTAGTCGGCCCTTTCACCTCGTTGAACTCTCATGCTTTTACACCAAAACTGGCAATGAACACAGCGACACAGCAACGCAAACCCCTGCCAAGGAATGATGTCTGTCGGCGAGTGGAGACTGATTACCTCAGCATTGCCAAGAAGCCCTTTGAAATCTCTGGCCTGCCATTGGCGAATGCGAGTGCGTAAAACCAAGTGGGCCACCCCGCAGACATCCGCGGCAGAGGGGGACACTTGACACACCTTTTCGGCCGTCGCTTTTCCTGTCCTCGTGCGGTTTGCCGGAGGCGAATTGCTGTCTGTCCTTTTGACTTTCTCGTCGCTTTCCTCCATTTATAAGTTTTGTACATAAGTAGCAGACATTCCCCGAAGAAAATCGCCAATTCGACTTTTCTCCCACGCGCAGACCCGACACGAGCACGCCACAGCGGCCACGTAACCTCGGAACACAGCCATCCGACGGCATCTGCGAGATATCTCCGGCCCCGGTTCCTCGACGCTCAAAACCCTCGACCGCCTTGCCGAGTCAGCCGACATACCCATTGCTCTCGACTCCAGCAATTCTTCCACAAACAACCAGAACAGAAGAAACCGCTGTCCCGGCCGAATCACAACACACGCAATGTCTTTCTCAAGCCTCGTCCAGGACTTGTCGCTCCGCGACTCGGGCGTTCCTCGGCGGCGCGGCGAAGCCTCTGTGTCGACTGTTGATGACCGCGCGTCTCATATCTCGATGGCCAAGTCATACACTAGCACGGCCGCTACGAGCGTGAGCATCGCCGGCGACATTGGCAGCCAGCTCCACGCCGGCTACAGCCACCCGCTCGCGCGCTCATGGCAGGCCGAGCGCCAGCTCACCAAGGTACTTACCACACACTCACAGGCCGGCCCATTTGAGGTTTTGTGGGAAAATAAGATGAACGGCCCCGCTGACAAGAGGTTGATTAGTCCATGCTCATCTACCCGCTATTCATCTCAGACCAGGACGACGAGGAAGTCCTCATCCCCTCCCTACCAAACCAATACCGCCGCGGCATCAACAAGCTCGTCCCCTTCCTCGAACCTCTCGTCCGCAAGGGCCTACGCTCCGTAATCCTCTTCGGCGTGCCCATGCTCCCCGGCACCAAAGACGCCCTCGGCACCTCAGCCGACGACCCGGAAGGCCCCGTAATCCGCAGCATCCGCGTACTCCGCCAGCGCTTCCCGCAGCTCTACATCACCTGCGACGTCTGCCTCTGCGAGTACACCTCCCACGGCCACTGCGGCATCCTGCGCGACGACGGGAGCCTCAACAACCAGCTCTCCGTCGACCGCATCTCCGACGTCGCCGTCGCCTACGCCCGCGCCGGCGCCCACTGCGTCGCGCCCTCTGACATGAACGACGGCCGCATCCGCGCCATCAAGCTCAAGCTCATCGAGGAAGGCATCGTGCACAACGTGACACTCATGTCCTACGCCGCCAAATTCTCGGGGTGTCTCTACGGACCCTTCCGTGACGCCGCCGGGTCGGCACCGTCCTTTGGCGATCGCCGCTGCTACCAATTGCCCCCGGGCGGCCGGGGCCTCGCGCGCCGCGCTATCGTGCGCGATATTGGCGAGGGCGCGGACATCATCATGGTCAAGCCGGCGGGGCAGTACCTGGACATCATCTCTGATGCTAAGGAGCTCGGCCGGGACCTGCCGATTGCTGCTTACCAGGTTAGCGGGGAGTTTGCGATGATCCATGCTGCGGCTAAGGCGGGGGTGTTTGATCTTAAGGCTATGGCTTTTGAGAGTACTGAGGGTATTCTCCGTGCCGGGGCGACGATTGTTGTCAGCTACTTTGTGCCGGAGTTTTTGGACTGGCTGTCTAACTAGGTCATTCCTAAACGTGAACGTATAGATCGAGACCTGCCGCTGTATATTTGTTATTGAGACCGGCAGTAGCGAGTTGCTTGGTGTTTGGCGTTTTCGGCGCATGCTTTGGTGGATTAGGGTTACTGGTTCAAAAGCGTGGGATTACCTGTCGAACTTTTTCATGATTTTCCTACCGTCAAAAACTGGTGCTATAGAACAATCGGCGTGCGCGCCATAGTGGTGGATGACTTAGCAGCCGCATAGGGTCCTCAACTTACTTCTCCACTTACTTCTCTTCCTCTCGCTCTCCCTCAGCCGACTCACGATATAATGAATGAACACACGACTCTGTTGGGGGCGGAGAGCTCGTGTGTACAGCCTGCGCCGCGTTGCGCCGTGCTGAAACCTTGCGCCGGGGGGCCATATGGCGGTGGGTGGGCGGGCTGGCCCGGCCGACTCCTACGGCCTTCAGGTGGTTGGTGCTGTGGGATGGTGTTGACCCTGTGAGGTTATTTGAGGGCAGAGTGCGGAGGAAGCTGGAAATATTTGTTTGCCGTTCTATGTGCGGCGCAGAGGGTCTACATTGGAGGTTGCTAGAGGATAGATCAACATCGTTTCTTCACTGGACCCTAAGGTTCGTTCCCGTTGCTCGCAACCTCCAAAATATGGAACCCATCTGTTATAAACCGTTCCGTGTCGCTCAGTTCTGCCATCTCTCCGGCTATCTTTTTTTCTTTAGACGTTGCATGAAACCGGTTTTGTACCTGTCAACTACAGACCCCACCCGCGGCGGACTTCATAAAGGTGGGCCTTGAGCTTTTCGACGACCCTTCTTTTTTTAACCTTCTCTTTCGAAGTCCTAAGCCTGACAATTCATCTCTGTATGGAGGTCGACAACTTTCCAATTCTGAAACGTGCAGGTGCTGTTCCACAGGTGGTTAAATGCCCCAAATCAGCAAATAATTACAGTGGACATCCCCCCAACTCCGGCACAGCAGGCCGCCCCCGCAGCGGCCCGCCAGTGCACAGTGAGATGGTCCAAACACTGCGCAACCCCTGCCATCGACAGGACCCAGATTTCCAAAACCCCCAACGCTTCAGTTGAGATTCCTTCTCTCTTCCTTCTTCCTTCCACCGGGCGCCCAGTCTTACCGGTCATCTCCGGACATGGAAAGGGACCGATTGATAACGGGGTATATCGCTAGGTGGTTTTGTCGCGCTCAAACGGCTTTCGCGGGATTGAAGTTGGGAGTGGTTGTTGATTGAACAGCCAACGGACGACATCGACTCCGAAGAAGAAGTTTGCGATTTCGACACGGCGGCACAGATACGGGAGATCAAGAAACATGCTTTGTTACACATGCATTTGCTGCCGAGTCCCAGCGGTTTGGGATTTGTCTAATCGCCCAGTTTCGGGAATCGATTGACAATGGTCGCCGTGATCTTACTAGAGTTCCTCGAGTGCAGAAGTGGTACATCTGCGATTTGCCAACTGCATGCTCTCGTGAGCTCCGGAAACAGACAAACAAGATAGACCGGACCACCACTTCAGATATCCATCCACAACTCACGAGAGAAAGGAAAAGCCTTAAAACCTTCCTTCATTCCTTTATTCAAGTCCAACTCAAACAACACGCCGAGGAAGTAAATACGCAACAACTCCGCAGGAGGATGGCCCACGGCCGCGGCCAGGGGTGAGCGTGGCCCGGTTGGTGGTCCACCGGCCCGGCCGTCTCATAATAGCTCACAGACCAGAGTTGGGGGGAGGAGGCACTTGGGTCTTGTGTTGATGGGATTGATGGGATGCCAAGGGGGGATATTAACTGGGGGATCTGCTGCTTGCTCCTGTTGCTGCTGCTGTTGCTTCTGCTTCTGCTGCTGGTTCTGATGTTCCTGTTGTTGCTGTTCCTGGTTCTTTTGCCGATCCTGCTTGTGCCACCTTTTCTGTTCTCACCTCTTACACGCACAATTCTGGGCGGTGTTTTGGAGTATTCTTGATCTACTTGCCGATCGGCTCCCTCCCGCTTCACATATCTTACATACACAACAAAAGAAGGATCGGCTTAGCTGGGCTGGACTGGCCTTGATCTGAAGTCGAGGTTCTTCTACTTTCTTGTTTTTTTTTTCTGCTTCTTCTCCCGGTTCTGGGTTTCCTAGGCTTGTCTTTCCCCGCGTTTTCCAACTACTGCTTCGGTTCGGGACCGTCTAGCGGGCCACACCTCCTTGCCCTTTCTCCCCTTGTCAATGATCTGTAAGATCCACGTTCCCTTCGACGGCATCGACGGTTCGTTTTGAGGGTTGGGTTGGCATTGTTGTTGGGAGGGACATTCCATGACAAAGACATCCGTGCCGTGGATGGTATAGGCTACCAGGTCGTCTTTCTTTCTCCATTTTGTATCATTTTGTTCTTTTCCACTTTTCTTTTGGATGATTCCGGGGACCACTTGTACAGTACCGTCGCCCTTCTTTTTCTTTATCCGACACAAGGATTCCGGTTCCTAACCTTCTTATTCGAGACCCCCGTGGCCATCCTCATACACCTCAACACCAGGCTCTACCGTCCACACTCCCAGGCATGACGAACGATGCCAGTTACAACCACGGCCTCGCCTACGAGGGCGAAAAGACGCCCTTTCTTTCCGGGAATGAACCATTCTTCGACGACCTAGAGCACGCCGCCCACTCCCCGCCGTCGCCCGGTATCCGTCTCCCAGCATACCTATCCCAGTACCGTCCCCGACAATGGAGGACATCCAAAACAATATCCATACCCACCATGCCGACGACATCAACAATAGGACCCGGTGCCCGCCGCGCCCTGTCTAACCTCCCCTTTCTCCTCCGCCGAACATTCGTGTTCCTCCTTCCTAGTTTTATCCAACCGCTGGTCTCGCCTACCCCGTCCTCTGGGTCGCAGCCGTCTGCCCGGCCCGGCCCGACGGCATATCTTGACGGTATGCGGGGGCTGGCGGCGCTGATTGTGTTTTTTTGTCGTGAGTTTCCTGGTATCTACTCCCCCTCTGCAAGAGAGGTGACTGACCGATAGGCAAACAGACTTCCTCTACACCTCCTTCGTCATCGCCCCCGGCTACGGCACGGCCCAATCGCACTACCACCTCCCCCTCCTCCCCTTCATCCGCCTCCTCTTCTCCGGCCCGCCCATGGTCTGCCTCTTCTTTGTCGTATCCGGCTACGCCCTCTCTCTCAAACCCATCCGCCTCATCTATTCCCGTTCCCATTCCCGTTCCCCCCCCTCGCATTCTTCAGCTACGAAAAAAGACCCCGACGCCGACCTCCTCCGTACCCTAACCTCCTTCACCATCCGCCGACCCCTCCGCCTCTTCCTCCCCCCCTTCCTCTCCACCCTCCTCGTGATCCTCCTCGTCCACTTCGGCCTCTACGACGCCACCCGCCCCATCGCCACCAACCCCGTCCTCTTCCGCAACGTCCGCGAACCCCACTTCGGCTGGGACGACTCTATCCGCTCATCCACCCTCTGGCAACTCATCCGTGGCCCCTGGGCAAAAGACATGTTCCGGTTTGTGCACGTCTGGGACTGGACGACGCCGTTTGGGGGCAGCACGGGGTTGGATGTGCATTTGTGGACGATACCGGTCGAGTTTCGGTGTTCGATGGTGGTGTTTTTGACGGTGGTCGGGACGGCGAGGTTGAGAGGGGGGTGGAGGGGGTTGGTGCTGGGGGGGTTGGCGGGGTTTGGGTATGTGAGTGGGAGGTGGGAGATGGTGTTGTTTTGGGCGGGGATGGGGTTGGCGGAGTTGGATGTTGTTAGGGGGGCGCATGGGACCTCGGGGGGTTCTTTGGGTTCGGGTGGGGAGAAGGGGGGGATGGTGTTGCCTGCGCCGGGGTTGATGGCTGGGGGTGGTGCGGGGGTTGGGTCACCGTCGTCGCCGTTGAGTAGCAGACGCAGCAGCAACAGCAGCAGCCGTACATCCTCCCCCTCACCAACAACCCCCCTCAAACACCGTCACCGACACCACCACACCCTCCTCCACCGGGCCTTCATCACAACCCTCAGCATAACCGCCCTCTACCTGCTCTCCCAACCCGACGAAAACGGCGCCGAAACCCCCGGCTGGGTCTACCTGACCAGTCTCATCCCCCAATGGTGGACCGACGAGCACCGCTACTGGCAGAGCGCCGGCGCCATCCTGTTCGTGTACGCCGTGGGACGGTCCCGCGGGTGGCAGCGGTTCTTTACGCTGCCGGCGATGCAGTATTTGGGAAGGATCAGTTATGCGTTGTATTTGATGCATGGGCCGGTGATGCACACGGCGGGGTATGCGATTCACCGGTGGGCGTGGGGGGTGACGGGGACGGAGGGGGCGTATGAGGCGGGGTTTGCGCTGGCCGCGGTGGTGATTGTGCCCGTGGTGATTTGGGCGGCGGATGTGTTTTGGCGGGTGGTGGATGCGCCCGTTGTGAGGTTGGCGAAGTGGGTGGAGGTGAAGTGCTCGGTTGCGGAGTAGCGGTTATTTCTGGAAGTGTTAATAGTACATGAGTATAATTAATGACAGATACGGCCGAGGACAGGGTTCCTCGAGAGGAGTATCCAAAATAAATACCATGCCCTTGCGGGAGTACTGTATTTGTTTGTACATCTAACCAATCTCTTTTGCCTTCTTAACCCTAACCCTGCCCCTGAAACCCACCGGTATGTACCAAGTATATTATCAAAGCTATACCCCCCTCAAATGCGAATTATCCCTCTCGTCTATCGGCCTATACCGTTCCCTCAACACCTCCTCCACACTCCTCTGGAGCCTCTTCTCCCTTAACGCGCTATCATACCGCTCAGCCAGCGCCTGCTCAACGCCCGAAACCTGCCACAACTTCGCATCCGCCTTGGTGATCGCTCGCTCCTCGGCAAGGTGTGTAGCCGCCTTCGTCCTTTCCACAAGATCATGCGCCTTCCAAACTCCCCTCTCCACCGCCCCCTTCGCACCCTCCACCCCAGCAGCCACCACCTCCTTCGCCTCGACCACCACCTCCCGAGCCTCATGCTCCATCGCCTGCGCTATCGCCACCGTCGTGTCTCTTGCATGATGCAGCCTCTCACCGGCCGTATATCCCACCCCATGCCCCTCCTGCTGGTGCTGCTGTTGCCGTCCCTGCCCCTGCTGCTTCTGGTGTTCCTGTGATGGCTTCCGATACCCCACCGGCTCCCCCCCCCGTTCCATCCACCCTCTCGTCGTCCCCCTTCCCAACCGGTCCAGCTCCCCATCATACACCCCCTCACCCACGGGCACATCCACCGGTTCCCGACTCAACCTCCCCACTCCCAACACATCCGCTACTTTATCCTCCACATCCTCCCTTACTCGCACCCAATCCCTTCCCTGCAACCACTGCACCGCACTTAGCACCTCCCCGTTCCATCGCGCTTTGGCCTCTTCCACGAATCCCCCGGCCACTGGCAACGTGCTATCCCTTTCCCTCCCACCAGGGGAAGAAGTTTGCAAGCTTCCCCTCGCACGATACCCCCCATCGGGCGAAACCAAACTGGCGTTCCGTCGACGGCTGTGGGCGGTTGGTAAATAGGAGGCTGGGTCGTCGGGGACGAGGGAGTCCAAAGTGGCGGCTTGGGAGCGGAGGAGGGCGGATTGGGCGCGGCGGTGGGAGGCGTGGGTTAGGAGGGCGAGATAGGTTAAGGAGAGGGTTAGGGTTGTGCCGCCTGCCTGGGGGTTTACCTATTAGCAAATGAGAGAAGGGGGGGGTAAATGGGGGAGGGGGGGGGGGAGTACGAAGCCGGCGGCGAAACCCATTGTGGGAGAGGGATGTGGTGCGGTTTGGTGGGGTGAGTTGATGAGTGAGTTGATGGTGGTTGGAGGTTGGAATGTTGGACCGGAGGGAAGTTGATGGATATAATTAAATTAGCGTAAAATCTTTATGTTTTTGTCAAAGTATTTAAAGGTCTACGTCGCAAAAATTTGTAGGGGTTGGCAACATCTCGGTGTGTGAAACCTCGAAAATAAAAGTCGCAATCAGCGGCAGTTGAGCTTCTCAAAGCTCAGGTCAAAATGGATCAACGTCACTGACGCGATTCATGCAGGTACTTAGCGCACAGACCATCTAATTTTTTGATGGTGGGGCATCGATCGGCGTGGGATGGCCCGTGCTATTCAAGCATCCCTGCGCTGAGGGACCAAAAAATTCACGGGTTTTGTACGATACGGACGACAGTTTACAATTACAGAATACACTTCGACCGTCGACGAAATTAACAACCTCCGCCGACCACGAACCCCTCGACGGCCCTCTCCTCCTACGATCCGATATCCAAACCGACCCCCCCCCCCCTCTTCTGCCGAGAAAACGAGACACACCAAGAGTCTAACAGTCATAAACACCCACCATGGCAGGCGGCCACATGAAATACCGCCAACTCGGCCGCGACTCAGCCCACCGACAAGCCCTGCTACGCAACCTGGTGACCTCGCTGATCAAGGACGAGTCCATCCACACAACATGGCACAAGGCCAAAGAAGCCCAGCGACTCGCCGAGCGGCTGATCACCCACGCTAAGAAGAACACTGAGGCCTCGCGGAGGCGGGCACAGGGGATTCTTTATGTTCGTCTCACTTCCTCCTCTCTTCCCCTCTTCGTCCCCCAGAAGAGATGTTTATTAACGGTGTGATATCCCAAAAGATCCCCGACGAAATCCTCCCCAAACTCTTCACCGAGCTCCGCGAGCGGTACGCCGACCGACCCGGGGGCTACACACGCGTGCTTCGCACCGAGCCCAAGAGCCGGTACGACCAGGCGCCGAGCGCCATTCTCGAGCTAGTCGACGGGCCCAAGGACATGCGGTTTGCGGTGACGGCTGCGGCGGTCGCACGCGACCGGATGTTGGGCAAGTCGCATACTGATTGGACGCGCAAGAATATTGAGAAGGTCACAAGGTATCGGAAGGATGGGAGGGGCGCGTTTGAGGATATGGTGGGGAAGGTGGAGGAGTTGAATTTGGGGGGGACGGGGGAGGTGTCGCGGGAGGGGGCATAGAGAG
>NW_026944047.1:134650-187419 GCF_033296635.1 Dichotomopilus funicola
GGGGGGGGGGGGGGGGGGGGGGGGGGGGGGGAAAAGGAGGGGGGTATTAGGAGAGCTTAGGGGGGGGGTGAGTGGCAAAGATAGACGGAAAGGGTTGAGCATGTACATCACGACATCATGAAGACAGATGTAAGATATGGGAGGAAGGGATGACAGTTCTCGGCGACTATGTATCTTGGCTGTCTAGCGCTGGGAATGAAATGGACAAAACACGCTCAAATTATGCATTATGCACCATCACTCGATGACATCCCACAAGAATCACTCAAAAGATGCTTACTACACAAAATCAAACGTATCCCCCTGATCACCCACCATCTTCCCCACCCTCACCGAACCCACCACCCTCTCCAACTTCAAAACATCATACCTCGAAAACATCACCCTCACCGTCCCCTCCCCATGCGGCACCAACAGCGCCTGCTCACTCGCCTGCAAATACCCCCCCGCAATCTCCCGATAAAACACCGGATTATCCGGCAGACCATAAAACACCACCCTTCTCACGCCGCGTATCGCATACCGCCGGAAATGGTGCGCCCGCTCCGTGTACAGCAACACCTGGTGCCGACCACTGAGGAAATGCGACCGCGCCCGCGACGCCTCGCGCACGTCGGCGTACTCGGAGATGCTCCCGAAGGAGATCCTCTCTACGGCCGGGCTGTTGGCGAAGTAGTTGCGTACGCGGACGAAGTCGAGGTAGGAGGGGATGAAGATTAGCGTGCCGCCGCCGCCGCCGGCATCACCTCCGGTGCTAGTAGACCGTGACTTGCTATTCTTCAAAAGCATCGGTACGATGGCCCGGGTGAAATAGGCGAACCGCGCGTCCGGGTCGGCCGCGATCGAGGGGACGTCAAAGCGGCTGAAGGTCTGGCGGACACGCACCGGGAGATGCTGGATGGCGCCCTGCGGCTCGGGCTGTTGCAGCCGGGCTTTGCCCGCCCAGTTGCGGCAGTGTGTGCGCAGGAGCTCGGCCAGCTCGGGGGTGTGGAACGCGCTGAAGACAGCGGTTTGTCGGAAGAGGGGAGCTTGGTCGTCGAGGTACCAGCTGCGCACACGGCTGAAGTCGCAGCCGTGGGCGTCGCGCGGTTGGATGTTGAGATGCTCCAGGATGAACTCGACGTGTTCCCAGTTTTGCATTAGGAGCGCGTCGGCCTGGTCGATGATTACTAGCTCGATGGAGCTGAGGAAGTCGAAGTCGAGTTGTTTGCCTTTTTCTTTTTCCTCTTCCGATCCCATCGCCATGCGTAGACCCAGCGGGCTGGCGAGGATGATGTCGGAGTTGTAGAACTGGGAGAAGTACTTGATTGTCTTGCGCGTGAACTTCATGCCCAGCCGGAACATGTCGTCGTCGCTGCCGGCGAAGAGATCCCGGAAGTCTTCGGGTTTGTCCTCGGCGAACTTGGTCTGCTTGTCGACGTACCCGTCCTCGAACCGCTTGCGGTTCTCTTGCTGGTCTGGCTCGCAGATTGATACCATCATGTCGACCATTTTGACGCACGAGTTGCGCGTGGGCAGCAGCATCAGCACCTTGGGACGGGTGAACCCTTGGTCGCGCAGCTCCAGATCCTCGCTGCCCTCGTAGCGCGCCAGCCGGGCGTTGTTCTTGACGACTCTGTCGCGGGTTCTGCGTATGTGTTAGCTGGTAGCTGATCGAGCCAAGATAAGGTATGTGGCTAGCTTACTTAAAAATATGGTTGAGAGCATGCAATGAGGCCATCCGCCGAATACTCTGCGCCCCCGCGACTGTCCGGTTGCAGTATAGCAAATCCTGGTAGTTGAACAGCAGCGGCGCTATCGTCTGCTCGACCTGGTCAAACTTGGCATGTTTAGGCTCCATTGCCTCCTGCAACCTCTTCTTGAGCTTGAGGTCCGCGATCCCCGTCACCGGCGCTGGCAGTGACTTCCCCGTGGTATCACCGGTATCCGGTGTGCTCAGGAATACCCTTGTCGAGTCCGTTGCTATCCGCTCCGTGCGCCACTTGCTCTGCTGGATCGCCGTCACCCGCGGTTGCAGCTCTTCGGCCTTTGGATCAGAAAAGTGCATCTCGAACGGGTCAGAGCTGTCCAAGTCATCGTCCACGTCGAACAAGTCTTCCGGTGCCGCATCGTCCGCTTCTTCCTCCAAGTCTTCTACCCGGTCAACATCCCGCTCCACATCAGCATCATCGTTCTCATCTCCATCATCGCCTGCTTGTGACACAGCTTCAGGTTTTGCAGATTCGTTGTCCGCGTGATCGAGCTTCCGCCGTTTTGCTTTCGGCGCGCTCTCCACCAAACTGCGCATCAAACTGGCGTACGGCTGGCCAGCCTTGGCATCCTCCTCATCTTCACTCTCATCGGAATCCACATCCATACCCTCCAATTCGTCCTCAAACGGACTCTGGCCATCACTCTCAGAGTCGGATTCACTATCCGGGTTAGTTTCATCCAATCAATAACCTTCCGAGACAAAGTCCCTCCAAGATAACTCACTCCTTCGAAGCCAGCCGTTTGTCATCAAATCGAGCACTCCGCGGCGGCTGGGCAACACTCCTTGCTCGACCGCGACCTCTTCCTCGAAACGACCCCCGTCCTCTTGATCCTCCACGACTTGGCCCGCCCCTTCCTGATCCTCCACGGAACCCTCCACGGCCCCCGGGGGCCATTGTATTCTGAAAAGGTGTTTGGAGGTGAATATCTGGTGTTGGGTTGGTTGATGGCTCTCGACAGGGTCCGAGAGCTCACATGAAAAAAGTTGTAAGAAATTCGTTGTTCGGGGTTAGGGTGCAGGGAAGACGTTGAAATTTGCAGTCTATGCAACCCTAACCCTGTCTTCTGCAGGGATGACATGGCACACCTGGACTCCCGGACGACTTGTGGAGGAAGGGCTACAGCAAACAACTCTCAACTAACCCAATCTGCTATTCAAAAAACGAAATACCATAATTCTAAGGCCTAATAACCTGCCATCCACTGTTGAACTTGTCGTACTTCGAAGGAAGCGACAGCATTCATGGTGTAATTACGTCAAGCGAATGATGTAACACCAGCAACGACGCGGTTGCTGCGGAACATGGAATCGAAATTCATTTACTAGTCCAACTAGTAAGAGGTGCTCGAAGGTTCAAAACCCAGGCATTAGGGCAAATCTCCCCGTAAAAACAAACACTCAACCGTGATATGTCCTATTGCGACGTCAACTTCAGCCTCGCCTGCAATGGCCAACAACCAATCACCGACCACCCCACCACGACCACACCAAAAACCCCCACCTCACTCGGCAGCCTCGCCCGCCACTTCTTATCGGGGCTTATCTTAGCGCGCACAACCAGGTCCCGCACCCACAGCAAAACCAAAATTCGAGGTCCGACCCTTTGGGTGTGTGAACGAAAAGAAGCGGCTCCGGTTTTGGTTTGCGTTGCGACTATTTTCCCCGAGACTCCGCGAGGGACCTTACCGACCCAAGACGAGACCCCCCCCTCCCCCTGTTCCCACCCCCATCGGTCGCCACTAATTTTCTGCGCCCCGGGGAGTCGACGACAGAGAAAATCCAACCTCAACATCTCACCAAGAGGTCCGTCGGATAACAGTCGTCAATATGGCTGTCGAGCAAGAGAACTTCGTCCACCTCGCGAGGCCGCTGGCGCCAACCAACCTGGGTTTCTCTAGCAGTGCCCCGCTTACCGTCAACATCCAGCCCCAAGTATGTCTGCCACTCCTAAACCGCTATGTTGTTTGTCGCTCCGAAGATCAACAATTACCCCTCCACCTCTCCCTTGTTTGTTGACATATCCACCAATATGGCGTCCCGATTTACCCATATATGGAAGGATACGTATGAACACATCTGGTCATGATACATTAACACATGCCGCTTCCCTTCTCTAGGCAGTCTTCTCCGTCATCGACCATGCCGTCCGCCGCGACACCCGCGACACCCAATCGACACGAGTGATCGGAGCCCTCGTCGGCACCCGCAGCGAAGATGGCAGCGAAGTCGAAGTGCGCAGCACCTTCGCCATCCCGCACACCGAGAACGAAGACCAAGTCGAAGTCGACGTCGAGTACCAAAAGAACATGCTGGCCCTAACCCTCAAAGCCTCCCCGCGCGAGACCCTCCTCGGCTGGTACACCACCTCCCACGAGCTCAACAGCTTCTCCGCGCTCATCCAAAACTTCTTCGCCTCCCCGGAAACCGGCACCGCCCCGCACCCGGCCGTGCACCTGACCATCTCCACGGAACCGGGCGCCTCCATCGAGACCAAAACCTACATCTCCGCCCCCGTCGCCGTCTCCCCCGACCGCGCCTCCGAATCCTGTCTCTTCATCGAGGTCCCCCACAAACTCCTCTTCACCGACGCCGAGCGCGCCGCCCTGGGCACCGCCACCGCAGCCGCCAGCACGGAAACCCGCGCCGCCCCCGTCATCTCCGACATCGAAACCCTCGCGCAGTCGCTCGAGTCCGTCTCCGACCTCCTCGAGCGCGTCTCCTCCTACGTCGGCGAGGTTCTCGACGAAGAACGCGACGGCAACCACGCGCTGGGCCAGTACCTGATGAACGCTCTGTCCCTAGCCCCCAAAGTCGACCCCACCCAAATCGAATCCGACTTCAATAACCACGTCCAGGACGTGCTCATGGTCAGCTACCTGGCCAATACCATCCGCACGCAGATCGATCTGGCCCAGCGCCTGGCTACCGCTCCGCTTGTTGGGGGGGATGGTAAAGAAGGTGGTGATGGGAAGGGTAAGGATGGTGAGGATGGTGGGAAGACGGAGGGCGGTGATCGCCGGGGTGGTGGTGGGAGGGGTGGGAAGCGTGGCGGTCGGGGTGGTGGCCGTGGTGGTGGACAAAGGGGGGAGCCTAGGGAGCCGAGGGAACCGCGGGAGCCGAGGGAGACTGAGTGAATGGGGTTGCTGCGGTAGGGAGATAGAAGCTGTGATTAACTCAAGGGAAGAACCGGTTACGGAGGATAGGCAGGGTTAGAGTGAGTTTGATCGAAAGAAGGTAGTCCACTCCGGCCGGGACAGAACCAGGAGAAGAAGGTGTTGTCTGGAGACTGGCTACGCTGTCTGGAGAGGGAGAGCGGGTTCAGGTTCAAAGTAACCAAAAGTAGAATAGGACGGGAGGGGTTTTCCCAACCACTTTCACCCTTCTATTTGTCACTCTGTCTCTTTAGCGGGTCGGCAAGGAAAAAAGAGAGGTTCTCTGTTTGTTTCTGATCTGTGTCGCCTGTCAGCAGATGTATTCGTTGGTATTCCACATTCTCCGTCCACGCTCTGCCCATCTTATTTCTGTCCGTGTCAATCACTCCAATAAGCAGGTAGCGGCCACGCTAAAACGGTATCCAGCAATGGAAATGAAGAATATTTGACATCTAAACATAAACAACCCCGGCGTTCATTAAACAAGAAGCAGTGACCCGTAACTCTAGAAGGGAAAATATTTTGTTGTAAAGAAGGTTAAATCCGAAAAAACGATAGTAACGAGATCCAAGAGACAGAAAGATGTATAGCCGGACAATATCAAGTCTTAAAAGGAAATTAACCATGATCTATCCAAGACTCCCTTCTCTGGCAAGCTAGACTCGGTGTCTCATTCCATGACTCCTACATTACCACATTGTAAGGAAAGGACATGGAAAATGAGGCTGACTTAGACAAGCAATGGGATGAAGAAATAGTAGACAATGATTAACCCGTGAGGTAATGAATACGAGGTAGCAGACTCCCCGGCAAAAAAAGAAGGGCAGAAAATAACAGGAAAACATAAGTTAGCCAACAATCCTCACAGAACCGTTGATGTTAACCACACGCCTGTACTGTGTGACCTGTAAAAAGGCCTACTACACAACATTTACGAGATCCCACACCAACCAACCCGTATACTTCACAACACAAACATCACGAATCACATCCCTAATCACCCCAACACACCAAATCAATCAATCAAACCCATCCATTGTGTGTCTGTCTCTCTGTGTGTGATTCTATTCTGCACATCTATAACAGCACCCACCTCTGGGCTCCCAGACATCCAGGCTGGAAGCAGATGACCAACGGCCACGGAAGGTTGTCGCGTCAAGTCAAATTGATCAAGAACCCAACCCAATCAGACCAACCAACCATTCCGCCCGCGGGCTTCATCTCCGCCATTTACTTCGACATTAATCCTCCCCTCTCCATTGAACAGCGCTTCATGTGTGTGTGACATGCTGTGCTTTGTTGCGTGATACTGTGTGTGTCATGTCTCATGAAGCTGGTTCCCCTATGTCCTGAGAACCCAACTCTCAACTCACACATGATATGCACCGGCAACAACATACACACACACAGGAAACCGCCCCAGCCTGGCCTGCCCTCTCTGTTTTTATCATCACCGCCGTCAACACCACCACTCTCCCAAATTTTGAGCAGAGCAGTGATGTGTATGCACCCCCCCCGCCTCACTCAACCGTTTGTTTAGACCCCAGAACAAGACAAAACAAAGCACCGCAAAAAAAAAAGGAAGCAAGAAAAAGTGGAAAAAGAAGTGAAAAAAAAAAGACACGTTGACGTCTCCAAGTCGTACCAACAACCCCCAAGTCACCAAGTCACCAAGCACAACCCACCTAAACTCGCTCCACCCGCCATGCCTCGCCTCGCCATGCCTGACCGGCCGACTGACTCCCAGAACGCCTCTGTGGATGATAATCACGATGATGATGATGATGATATGCTTGATGTATGCATTGTGCGCGCGCGCGCCCGTCTTCAATTCACCCAGACAACAACAAATCGACCAAGTCACCAACCAACCAGCCCGCCCCATGTTTTGACGCCTCTTTGAACTCGAATGTATCCGTTTTGACTCCCGTTTTGATGCTCTCTGTAAATGTTCGCTCCCCCCTTTTCTTTATGCCGCATGCGTAGTGTGTGTTATGTGGAAGGCTTCTGCGGCAATGTGGCGGGGTTGCCGTAGTTCGGAAGGTGGGTGAAGGTTTGGCCAGGCCCGGGTGGAGGAGGGCCAGCGGCCTTGTGGTTGGGGATGTGCATGGCAGGACCGCTGGGAGGTGGGATATGCTGGGGAGCGTGAGGCGGAGGGGGTGCCTGCTGTTGCACCGGGTGGTATGGCGGCATGGAGTTGTTTGAGCTTTGTCTCGACATCATGTAGGGCCCGGGCGGTGGCACACCATATCCCGGCTGAGGCAGTGGCTGCTGGAACCCGCTGTAACTCATATGCGGTGAATGGAATCGGGGGCTGCCGTGCTGAGAACCAGACCCTCCATAAGAGCCGGGCACGTGCGGTGGCGGTGGTGGTTGCAAAGGAAGCCCATTGCCCCCTGGGACAAAAGACTGTGTTTTTGGGTTGAACGCCTGCCGGTTGTAGCTGCCCGGGATAGGGTGCTGGCTCTTCGGATCGCTAGGGTTGACGTTTGCGGGAAGCTGCCCATAAGCATACGGGATGCCCGAAGGCGGCACTGGACTGGATCGAGGCGGGTAAGCGTTCTGGGTGTAGCCCTGCGCCGGCCATGAGGGCTGAGCGATGCTTGGCGCTGGGCTCCCGTACGGCCCAGCCGCGATGGGCGGGTTCGGGTTTGGCGGCGGCGGCGGCCGGTATCCCTGCTGCGGGGGCGGGACGGGCTGTGGCACAGCTGAGGGCATGGGTGGTGTCCCGTACTGTAGTCAAGACAAGTTAACAAAAAGGTACAATCAGCGAGACAAAAGAGGCATGCTTACACTTGGCACAGTAGTGTATTGCCCGTTGAAGCTGTTACTGGGCACCATCTGCGGTGCATACGGCTGAGTAGGGGCGTACATCGGCTGGGTAGTACTTGGGTATGGTTGCTGCTGGTATTGACCGGTGAATGGGGCGGCGGTAACCGGATAGTATTGAGGCGCAGAGGCGCCCCAGTTCGGGTGCTGCGGACCGCACCAAGCGACATACTGAGACCGAGACTCGAAGCTCTCGTCGTCCCGGCGCTTCGGTTTCTTCTTACCGCTGTTCGGCCTGTCTTTTCCAGAAACCGAACTAGCACGTGAGACACCGTTGCTCTCTTCACCATCTGTCCAAGATCGTTAGAACCGGTTAAGAATGGGAAGCACGAAATGGTAAACTCTTACCCTGGGCGGCACTCTCTGCTTTCTCCACACTTCCAAAGATACGAAGTCGGGCTTTGTTGTATGCTTCCTCACGCTCTTCTCGGGTCATCCTAGGTTAGACGTTAGCATGGGAGGAATTAAACAAGGAGCACATGCTGTGCATGTTCAAATTCTCACTTTTCCTTGGTTGGGGCGGTCTTGTCTTTGGAATCACTGCCCGCTTCAGATGTGGGTTTTGACGGGCTAGCACTGGCAGGACCTAATTCACCATCCTCGCCTCGGCGCATGATCTTTCTCGGTAGAACGACAGGGGCAGGCGAGCTGCTGCTCGGGGTGCTAGTCGCAATGCTCGACAGCGACGGGGGTATCCGGCAAAAAGGGGTCCGGAAAATACGAACAGCTCCCGCAGCTGCCTCATAGGAGTGCGTCATGTGGTAATAGTCGGCCAGTCTGTGCGTCAGCATTCTACAAAAGGAGTTGCTGGGGGGCAAGTCCATGTACGGCTCCCTACAAAAGCATTAGCGACTCATATTGCAAATGAGAAGAAAAGTATGCTACAGAGCGTGAAGGGGAAAGAAGGGAACGCACTTCGAGTCCTGTACAAATTCAATGACTTGCTGCTCCAGTCTCAGCAGAAAGATACGATCCTTGGGCGACTGCATTGCTTCGAGCAACTTCTCATCTGGAGTTTGACTGTAGAAGGCGTTGGGCGCCAGAGCATCTGGAGGTGCAGTACCCCCAACAAGCGACACCTTCGGGTCTGCTGGCACTTGCTTGTCGGAACTTCCGCTCTGTGGTGTGGTGGGGCCCTGGTTCTTCGTCCCAGCCAAGGGATGGAGTGCGGGAAGGACGCGAGGGGGCATATCCCCAATCTGAATACGCTGGATGCGAGCGGCGACATCAGAGCCCATGCGGGAACTAGCCATGTACGAGCCGCGAATGGAAAAGGCGTCGTCGTCCTCCGCAGCAGCCTTGACGCTGGCACTGTCGTCCGGGCGGAGCGATTCCTTCTCGTCCAGCGCAAACGTCGTGCCCGAGGTGATGCTCTTGCCATCGAGGCTCGGAGGCTTAGTCCCTAGCTCGGAATTTGAGTCGGCTCGCTGGGATGTGTCGTCGGACGGCGTCTGGCTGGCGCTGGCTTTGCTTGACCCCCCGGGGATTCCGCCTAACGATCCGTTGACGACAAGATTGAGGGAGGGCGATTTCGCTTCTAGCTTGAGGTCCTTTAACCCCGCGACGAGTTTAGCGTCGGCGGGCTGCTCGTTGCTGGCGGCCATCGGTTGTGCATTGGAGGAAGAAATTGTGGCATTCGGGACACCTGTTAGCGGAGTAGAGGAGACGACGGCAGGCGCGGTCGCAGAGGCGGGGCCGTCTCTCCTGTCTCTAACCGGGGCCGTTTCGGTAGTTCTCGCGATATGGGCAGCCGATTTGGCGCTCTTCGTAGTTGATGTAGCAGCAATCTAGAAGAGGGGAGGAAAGACGAGAAGAGCGAGAATGTTAGCGAACGTGTATCGGGAAGGTAGCATACAAGTGTAAACGCCCGATCACCACCACAAAACATACCCTTGCAAACGACATCTTCCCAGTATCGCTCGCCATAGTGGGAGCGGCCGCCATCGCTCGGGACCGACGGACGGGGGAAGTCACCGGGGAGACCGGTTATTGATATACGACGGAAAGGTGGGCAGCGACGTCGAGCCTTGAGGGCAAAAAACACACGGCGTCGGCTCGAAAGGAAGTGGCCGTGCGAACCGTGGGCGTGGGAGATGTGCCGGTCAATTTCAGGCCCGGGCCGGGAGAGGGGCGCAGGACAACGGATCCGACAAGAAATCAGGAAATGAAACGGAGCAGGGCTGTCCAGACCGAAGGCAGAGCGCAGGCAATCATCGTGCGGGGGGCAGTTGGATGCAAAGTTGGGCGGGTTCGGCAGTGTCCCAAGTGTGACGATTTGCGGATGTCGGTGCGAAAGGGGCGGAGGTTGTGGTGCGAGTGCCGTCGAAGCTGTGTAGGTCGTCCGTTGCGATGCTTGCCCGGTCTGTGGGAGGACGATGCAGGTGTGCAGGTGGATTTGAGACTTCGGGTAGTGCACAAGATCGCAAACTCCAGTGTTAAGGCACGCTTGGCCGCGGCCGTCGAGGTTCGGGCGAGGGCTTTGCGGTTCCAGACAGTCTGTGCTTCGTCCGGGAAGCCGACCACCACAATTGGGGCGGTTGAAGATGAGGAGGGGGGTTGTGCGATGTCCAACGATGGAGGAGTTGCACAAGGGGGATTTCGAGCCAGGAGCAACCAAGAGGAGGCTGCTGTGGTCCCTCCCGCTGGCTTACCAGGTAACCCACGCTGGGAGGGAGGCCTGAAGACGGCCCGCCCGGCTTGAATCAGCCGGGGACCCACTTCTGCTGAACATCACGCAGCTCTCCAAGCTGACTTGCCCTGAACGAAATGAGGTGGTTTACTTTACAAAATCGTCCTTGGACGCACACGATTCGAATTCAACAGGGTAAATTGAGGGCTTCCATGGGCTGGAGTTTCTCCCACCGGGCTCGACAATTGACATCATCCCTCCAGTCAACGTCCACCAATCTGCGGCCAACGCAGAGCTGGCCATCCGGTTGTTATGACCTTCCCAAACAAAGAAAACGAGTAACTAGTGATAGACATTGTAATGTTATGGTCATGCGAGTTGGACAACACGCCTCAAAAGCCTACCGGAACCAGAACCAGTTCCAGGTTCTTCAGCTTTCCGATCTTGTTGATGTCAGGCTTTAGGACCGCTGGGGTTGTTACACGTGCGGCCAGGGAAAGAGAGAAAGAGGATGCAACATAATCACATAATTATTGCTTGCTGGTTGCCTTGAACCTTGGAAGTTCTCGAGCTTCAACCTTGGCAGAGCAGGTAACACAGCCTGCGACTCGAGCGGTTCGAGTTCACTGTGTACCCCTGCCGCATTAGAGATCAACGGGGAGATAGAGGGCCTTTCAAGGTGAAGGAGTGAAGAAACGCCTGGTGAGACAAGGCGCATTAGGGAATCCCATCGACAAAAGCAAGGGTGTGGGGGAAGAGATGTCCGTGCCCAGTTTCCAAGGTGGGCCTTCTCGCGCGACAGGCTGAATTCTGCCGCGGAGAAAAAAAAGGCGGTGACAAATGCCCTTTCAATTGCCGAAGTCTCGTGCCTGCGAAAAGATTGGGTAATCGGTAAGACGGTGTATTGTACGCGATTCTGACATCTCATCGTGATTACACCAACTTGGACTCAACCATCTTCAACAACCGGAATCTATCTTCGTCAGCCCCGGATTTTACATCACCACGAGCATAATCCATTATTGAATGGTGGGAAAGATTACTTAGCACAATCTCGGTTCATTCGAAAGTTACCAATACTTTGAAGTATCCCGACTCGCCAACCACAACTTCAATCAAGCAGCGAGAGTGGTCAACAGCTCTCATTTTACGACTCACCACTCATTGATTGGTGAGATTACGGACCGATACCAAAGCCGACGTGTTGCTATCCATTCTACACCCGGAACTTGAAATGCAGCCTTACCGCCGCGGGCCGTTCAAGGCAACGCCTGCAAATGTTCAATGTCAAAAATGCCTGAAACGAGATATGTACCCCATTCCATCATCCAACCCGGTTTCGCTCCTATTCTGACTTGCGCAGAACGCCACTACTCGTACGAATGCAAATCCGCGCCCCAAGAGCGGCCATACATCGCCCGGCCATCCCGCACTCAGCAGCTATCTAACCCCAAGCTGCTCCCAAAACTGGCAAGCGATACGCCCAATTTCTTGCAAGAGAAGTAAGTCAGCGGCCATCTGCCCAGCACCCTTTTGTATCATGCTGATACCGTCAATTAGGGAGGGCGTAGCCGACCAAGAGCTAGCCAAGCGAGAGGCCGAAAGGGCGCGCCAACGACAGCGCGAAGAGGACGACGATGCCGCGTTGAGGGAGGCCTCGCCTGCTCGGCGGGACCAAGGACGCAGGTCCCCATCCTACGACTCCGTCTCCAGCATCTCTACGCGGTCACCGTCTCCCGTGCCCCAGCGACGAAGCCACAGTCCCAGCCGCAGGGGCAAGCAGCGGGACTCGCGCAGCCCTTCACCTCGGCTTTCCTCACACCGCGGGCGTGGACGCGAACCATCCTACGACTCGGATGACCGGTATTCTCGCGGGCCGTCAGAGAGCCCGGAGCGCGGCTACCCAGCTCGGAATTCACGACCGCCACGATCCCTTTCTCCACGACGCTCTCCGTCTCCTCGGCGGGATTATGGCGGGCGCAGTCGTAGGGATACGCGGTCGAGGCGGGATTACTCCAGATCTAGGTCTCCTGTGGCGCGGGATGATAGAGGGGGCAGGGAAGGGGATAGACACGGGGCAGGTCGTTACCGGGAGAGGGACGACGAGGGCTATCAGGGCAGGAGGAGGAGCCCATCACCAGTCCCGGCACCGCCCCGGCGACCATCGCCTCCACGGGAGAGGAGCCTGAGCCCATTTAGCAAGCGCCTGGCGTTGACGCAGTCTATGAATATGGGGAGGTGAGAGGGGAGACGGGAGTGAGGAATTGGGGTATCATATATGCCGTACTCTTTCTAGGACCAATTTATAACCACACCCAGAACGTGTTGTGGTAGAAGAACAAACAACAGAGACCGGTTCTCGAAATACAATCCCATTGAAAGCGCCAAATCCATGCAGCCCCATCCTAATTAACCCCACCCATCGTATTTTTACGCTCCCATCCATCAAGCCATCCCAAACTCCTCCGCCTCAGCTTCTCTCTCCCTCCGATTCTCCTCCTCCTCCTCCCTCTCCCTCAACCGCGCCCCTTCCACAATCGCCGTCCCATCCAACATCCCATCAGCCCCGGCATCCCCATCCTGCCCATCCAACCTCCGCGATGACGATGACGATGACGCCGCCGCCGCCGCACTAGAAGAACCACCAGCCCCAGCACCCTCCGCAACAGCCTTCTTCTCAGCCAAGCGCTCCCTCACCAGAGCCGCAATCGCATTCTCCGTCCTCACATTCAACACCTCCATACGCGCGTTCAACTCCCGCTTGAGATCCCAATTCGGTTTTTTGGGCTGCAGCTTGAACAAGTCAATCGCAGCAGCGGCAGCAGTCCCAGAACCAGTCCCAGTCCCCGTATCATCCCCACCCTCGTCGGCGGCCCGCTGCCGCCGCGATTCCTCTTCTAGTTCCTGCGCTTGTTGCTCGAGGGTCGGACGCGCGAGGTTGAGTGTGGGCGGGGCTTCGAAACCGAGTTTGGGGCCTTTGGTTTCGGCGTCGTAGTTGCGGCCGGAGAGGTGCAGGCGGGCTACGTCTTGGGTTGGGGGGGTGGGGGCGGGGGCATTTTGTTGAGATAGGGGTTGGTTTGTGGTGTCTTGGATTGTGGTTGTTGTTGTTGTTGTTTCTGTTGCCGGGTCTGTGTCGTCGCGGTCGTCGGCTTCGGGCTCGGTGGGTTGTTTGCGCTTGAGGGATTTGAGTTTGGCCAGACGCGCTTTGCGGTCGTCGGAGGCGGCGCTGAGGGTCGCGTGGGAAGACATTTTTGGTGATGTTGCGGTGTGTTGTTGGAGTGGTCGTTGGTTGTCGCGTGGAGGTTGAAATGGAAGAGAGAGCTGTATGGTGTCTGGTAATTATGGAATGGAATACGCATTGGTACACATTACTGTTCGGTAATAAATATTATGGAGCGTCTTCTTGGTCGTGGACCCTTGCATACCCCACTATTCCCTCTCAGTCGCCTCCCGGGTAGAATTCAAATACACGATATTACCTCCCGAGAAATAAATTCGAGACCCTTTCCGCGACGAATTTTCGCCTGAACGACGACGAACACGACGATACCACAACTACAACCCCGGACCCCAGCCCGCCTTTGGCTCGCCCCCGATATACCGCGCAAGCTGGCTTGCACAACGCAGTCGACCAGCCGCTCCGCGGCGAGCGGCATGAAGCCGTAATGCTAGTACGCCGTCTCAAAGTGCTGTCGGCGGGGTCTGCGCCAGCACGATGGGCGGAACATGTAGCAAGTCTTCCGGCACCGGCCAGTCTGCCACCACCCAGTCCGCCACACCGGTCGTCCAAGCTCACTCCCCGCCAGCTAAGAAGGGCACAATGGCTACGGAACTCCAAACGCGTACCCGTCATTCGGCCCATACCGCCAGGGAACAGGGACTGGTCGGGGTCTCGTTACCGTGCCCATCGTCTTCCCGACCCTGACGCAACTGCCAAGGCGCCCGCATGGCGGTTCCCGCCGCCCAGGACACGCTTTCAAGAGCACTATATTGCGCTGGCGCGCCTCGAAAGGGTGCTCAAAGTTCCATTCGCCCAAATTCTCGACGGGTACTGGATGTGGGACAAAGGGGTGCGGGCTCTGTTTCGCAAGCTGGACGGCCACCATGACGATCCTCTACCCCCAGCGGAGCATGCTACGGCTCATTATGAAGCTCTTCGCCTGTTCGAGGACCCTAAGGAGATGTATCTGGCTTGGAAACAACTTAAACAGAGGACAAACCGGTGGAGAGGTTGGATGGAGATAATGCTGCTAGTCATGAACAAATACCCCGAGAAGACCGGGCTCATGCTCGAAGGACTACACGAGCCTATCGGCCCGCCAGTCTGGGGGGTTGCCGATGTTTTTACCTTCCTCGTTCGCTGGTCAACCGATCAGCAACAGCAAGAGAGCCAGCTTCCACGGCTGCTGCTCTTCCTACTACAAAACTCCGCGAGGAAGCGCTACCAGTTCCCACAGTGGACGATCGGCACGACCGTGTCGCTATGCGAGTCCGACGCCGCGGCCAGGATCTACGCGGCCCTCCTTAAGTACGGCCATCCTCTGCACCTCAACACGAAGCTCAAGATCGCCGGCCGCCTGGCAGGCGTTACCAAGTACAAGCTGCCCGTGCTCCGGATTCTTGAGGACGTGGTCGCGAACGACCCAGGCATCGAGATGGGCGACCGCCGCGCGGCCGCCCTGTCCACCGCGCTCCTCACGCTACCCGCTGAGTGGAAGGAAAGGCGCGGGTCGCCGACCGACGTCAACGTCGTCACCGAGGCCTTCGACCGCATCGTGCGCCTCGACTTCCGCCAGAACCTGGTGACCTACACGGCCATGATCAAGGCCCTGTGCGAGGCCAACCGGCTCGAGGTCGCGTGGCGGGTGTACGATGTCTTGCGCGATCAGGGAATCCAGCCTGATGCCGTGCTTATCTCGACTCTGCTCAACGGATCGACGTCCATGGCCAGCCTGGAATCGGTCACCCGGCTGGTGCGCGAGACCGAGCTAAAGGTTCTGCGGCAGCCATCCATTGGGAAAGGCGTGGTGTATGCCGTCTTGCTCGCCGTCACGAACGAGGCAGTGTATGCCAAGCCCGCCGGGACAAAGGTCGTTCAGCTCCCGGCCTTCTACCCGACGCTGCAGGTCTATGCCAGACTATTCGACCTGGCGCCCCTGCAGACGCTTATCCCTATCGATCTGCAAAGAGTGCTCGACGGAACGGAGCCAACAATACCTCCGCCCGCGCCCGTATCTGAGGAAGAGGGAGAACAAGGCTGGGCCTGGCAACGAAAACTCCCGAATCTGCTCGACGCATTGCCCCCCACGTCCCCCAAGCATCTAATAGAACCAAGCAACGCGACGTTGGGCTTGATGGTATCGGGCTATCTCAAGACCGTCACTGCTTCGGGCCCTGTCATGGCGCTCTTTACCCACTTTCGAACCCTGGTCAAGAACCGAGACCCCGTTGCCATTGAAGTCTTGAGTTCGGGGTCGCTTCTTTACGACGCTGTTCTCACTGTTCTAGCCCTGCACCCCGACATGCTGCCTACAGTGGTGGACATTATAAATACCATGATCGAGGAAGCCGCAGGCTCTGTCGAGACCTTAGTCGAGGACGACGTTGGCTCGGCTGACGTTATGACCGAGGAGGTCGGTGGCTCTTCAGCCGACGCCCAGGAGGACGTCTCCAACGAGCAGGCCGTCCCCTATGAACAGGACCTCCCCAACGACAGTGAGACGAACAACACCCCCCACGAAGCCGACGTCAGCTCGGCAGCCACGGTCGCACCAACACCCACCTTCCACCCTCCGCCCAGTGTCAAAACCTGGACAACCCTCCTCCGCGCCTTCGCCCGCTACCGCGGCCCATCCGAAGCAGCCCGCGTCATCTCCGCCATGCGCCAACACGGCGTCGAGCCCAACGACATCACCTGGACGACCCTACTTCTCGGCTACGCCCGCTCCCAGCGCACGTCCGAGGTCATGGCCGTTCTCAACGAGTTCGACAAGGCCGGCTGGGCCCCTGGCGCCTACCTCGTGCGTGCTGTCTCGCGGCTGCAGAACCCGCAGCCTGTTTTGGAACGTCTTGAGGAGCGCAGCGCTATGCGTGAGGATGAGCGGTGGCGCGAGATTCATGAGATTCTGGATGAGCTTGCTGTTCCTCCGAGGGTGGAAAGGGTGTCTAAGGAGGAAAAGGTCACTAGTGCCCAGTTGTTGGCGGCTTCGTCGACGCCGTTGACGTCGTCGGTTGAGGAACCAGACATCCCTTCTACCTCGCAGACTGAGCCAATCCCTAAGACCAATTTCGACGTCGAGGGCCAGACCCAGGACGAACCCAGGCTCGAAAGCATCGACCAGCCCCTGCAGACTCCCCCAATACAGGAGATTTCCAACTCCGACCACACCATTGACGACGCTTCATTCACCTCCCCAACCACCACCAAAACCACGTCCCCAGCACCCACCACCACCACCACTCCTACTACTATTACTACTACAACCCCCACCCCCCGACCAACCTCCAACCTAAACACCGACAACCCCTTTCCCAAAGACCGCAAGAGTTTCTACGAGGACCTATACGAAGAATACAGCCAAATCAGCGAAGACTGGGAAGCATACACCGCCTCCTTAAACCCCTCAGCCCAAGCCAAGCCCGAGCCACCAGGACTACCGCCCGTGCTTGACATCGAGACCAAACCAAAGCCAACCCGGACGCCAGAACCCCCAGCAGCCCCAATAGCCCCAGCAGCCCCAGCAGCTCCAACAGCCCCAGCAGCTCCAACAGCCCCAGCAGCCCCAGCAGCCACACCAACAACAACAACAGCAGCAGCCCCTCGAAGAAAAAAGATAACAAAGAAAGAACGGAAAGAACTCGAACGAGGTGGCAGGGCAGACACAGATGAGGATATCCTGGATTATCTGACGGCGTATCACAGGCCAAACAAGAATCTGGAACCGAGGAAGACAACGACGGGTAATGGGGAGCGACGTGGGAGGGATGATAGTAGGGATGAGGAAGTAAACCATCAGGCTGGAAGGAGTGGGAGAGGTGGACAGGGGGGAGAAAAGACCCGCGGAGGGCGGCGGGGGTGAATTATAACATACAATGACACGACAACAAGATAATAGAACGAGAGCGAGCGGGAAAGAGAAAGAGAGATGGGAAAGCCAACAGCAGAGAGGGGGCGGTACGAAATGACGTATCAACTGAATAACAACACCACGAACGGGCAACGGAACGACATAAAACGAACGATAGAACAGGGTCAAATGGCAAGGGCGGAAAGGGAAAAGGGAAAGAAAGGGAGGGGAAGGTCAAAACACTCGGTACATAAACACATCGCAATCGCAATACCCCGGCATCGAAATCTAGACGGGACATCCAGACATGTATTATTTCACATTATTGTACTATTACACTACCTACCTCTACTATATACACTGTACCATACATCATCATTCTGGATAATACCACACCCAATCGACGGCAAAGTTTCTCCTATTGTTCGTCCATTCATTGTTTTCAAGCACAATACATTTTACACTCTCCCTCCTATAGGACACCCCGCAAGTCCTCGATGCCGTTGAATCTCTCGTATTACCCACGGTTCATATCTACCAAACAAACAACCCCCAACTTATTCGGTAGCTCTCAACCCAACACCTCTCCGAAAAAAGCCACCCAAATAACTACTACAAAACCCAACCTTCCAACCCTTCTCATTTCTGCATATTAATTCCACTTCATTATCAATTATGGCCAAGTCAGTCATCCTCCAAACCACATCACATCCACCCGTACGCCCTTACTCTCATATCCAACCCCCCATCTGCCTCTCCGTCTCCTCCGGGCTAGGCGACAAAAACTCATCAATCTCCGACAGCTTCTCCTCCGCCGTCATCCGTCGCTGGGGAGTATTCGGTTGGTAACCCACCGATGTCGACTCGACTTCCATCTCCGCCACCAATCCCGTCGATGCCGTCGACATACCCATAGCCGAGTCCGCACGGGTGGAGCGTGTCGCTGCCGAGCTGGTTTGGCTACCGTGGTGGTCATGTCCGTATTGGGGAGTTTGTTGGAGGTACTGGTGGGCGCTCGGCCCCCTACTGTGTCCTTCGCTGTGTCCTTCGCTGTGGCCGATGCTGCGTTCGCTACCCTGCGTGCCAGCCGTGCTGCAGATGGAGGCCGAGAACGAAGCCTCGGACGTGTTAGACCGGGAAATGTGCGGTTGGTGCCTGTTTCTGCGGTGGTTGATGCGAGCGGATGAGGGGGGGTAATCTGTGAATGATCCTCCCATGGGCGTCGGGACTGGGCTGGGGAGAGCGGATGGTGCCCGGAGAGAAGGCGAGGGGTTGGTGGATGACGGGGTGCGCCACGTTGGTGGTCGAACCCAGCGTCCATTGCCGCTGCCGCCGCTGCTGGGGTTTCGCGAATGGCTGGGTGCGATGGGCGGCGTGGGTAGTGGGCGCCGGATGGGTGGTAGACCAGAGAGGTCGGGCTCATGATAGAGAAAATAGTCGGGGTCTAAGCATTTCGGCGTGGAGGTGCTTAGGTCCAGTGACGGAGGCGGAGGTCGCTCGGGAAATGGCAGAAGCTGTTCCGGTCCCGAACTGAGGCTGTAGGAACCTAATGTGCCACATATAGGAGTCAGTGGATCCAAGATGAATCCCTCGCTATCCTCTCCCTTCGTTACAACAGCGTCCTCGACGGCCTCAATCTTCCCGAGCCCTTCGCCGTATATCTCCTCATCGTCAATCCACAGCTGTTTCCGCACATAGTTCCACAACTCGGCCACCTCTTTCGGGTCCCGTATCTCCGACTCTGGCGTTGTTATCGATTCTGATGTTCCTTGTAAAGTAAGGCCGCTTGTCGTGCTTTCCAGATGCTGTACTGGCGCCGACGCAACCTGCTTCTGTGACAAGGGCCCTTTGTTTACCTCCTGTTCATGCCCACCATCATGTTTCTCTGATCCCCTATCATCTTTTGTCACCTCCCCGACCTCTTCCTTCGCCTCAATTCGGCGAACCTTAGTTTCGGTGTTGTTCTCGAGCTTCTCGTCCAAGCATCGTCCCAGTGGTCTGTTGTTGAAGTAGGATTTGTGCCCCAACAGCGTCAACGAGTAATCCTCAACTTGGTATTCGGTCTGTTGCGAAGTTGAAATTGGTGTTATCTTGCGAGAAGGCGGCTTTTGTTCCTTCTCCGAAGCTTGGTGTGTCGGGCTTGGTACTGACTTGACGGCTTTGTGGTCGGTTTCCTGGTCGTCTTTCCCACGACCACCTGCTTTTCTTGTGGTTGCCACTGGTCCACTCGATGCTGGGCTCTGTGAGGTGGCTGCCGAGTTCTCGAACAGAGTAACTATGGATCGCACCGAGCGATCGGCTGTGTTCCTTCCTGACCCCATCCCTCTTCTGGCGAGATTTGATGAGAAACTTGCGGGGAGTGCGCGCCTTTCGATTTTTCTGTCGAGGATGCCGCTGGAACCTGTCGTGGGTCCCTTCTCCCCGGTTCTGTCTGAATCCGGCGTGTTATCGGCCATAGCGGACCTACATCTAAGATATCAGATGTGAATGGCCGGGCCGAAGTGGCCCGAAGTTGCGAGTCTGAAGGTTTCCGGAAGGTGCTAGGCAGAAGGTGATGGTGTGGAAAGAGAATGCGCGCCTTCCGCAAAGTTTCTGATCGAGTTTACCACCACGATCTCAACAGGAAGGCACGACTTAGTCCGAAGCCTAACACAAAATAACAAATTGGAAATTGCCAGCGCTGTTCAAAATCCCAATTCACTCAATCTTTTGCTCTTTGACTACCTCCCACCATCCTCCAACCACACTCCTAGTCCAAAAGGCATGTCCTGCAGCTGCTCTCACACTTACCCCATAAACAAAAGAACCAATAAATAACAAACACCAGTCGCTTTGAAGTTTGTTATGTCTTACGTTCATAGCCTCAACGGTCGCGGCGGGAACTTGCCTCCTATGGCTCCAAAATTACTTCCCACCACGCCGAGAGAAGTCCTACGCGAAACCATGCCGCCGTTGAAGTTTACAAAGCTTTTCTAGAAATTGACTTAGTCTTAATTCGTGCTCTAACTAAGAGCTGCAGAAACTGCAATCAAGAAACTGGACTTCAAGTCAAAAGGGGTACGGATAACTCCCCTGATTCTTTGTTGACTTTGGGACCCACTTTCTTTCTCCTTCCTCTCCACATGTCTGTCTGATTGAGTACAACTGATGATGTTTAACGTTCAAAACTGACAAGTTGAAAGTCGTAGATACTTCCCGTAGATGAGCACTATCAGAGTTATTTAAGCTTCTTTCTTACTCCCAGATTTTCAACCTAGGACGACACCGATTCCAAAGTCTCTTGCCACTCAATGGTTGGTTGCCCCTGCCAACGCGGCGGTGCACCACACATCACAAGCCACACCAAATGAACCTTCAATTACCTTCAGAACCTAGGAACCTTCTGCATAGTATCGCTGTTTGCGGATTGGATAGCGCCGGACCTCACACACGCAAAATTCTAATTTGCATCGGCATTGCCGAAAGGTTCTTACTGTTTCCCCTACTAGCATTGAAATTTGAGGCTACACAAACTGACAGACTGACAAGACTGCGACACAATAGAAGACGCCAGAGGGAAATGTGCCAAGAGAACAACACCCTTGTACGTCCTCTTGAAGAATGATGCTATCATACCCTCTTTAGTTAGCTTGAACTTCGAACGAGACGAAAGTCCTACCCGATTGGTATCTAAGTGTGACCATGAGCATATCGCCATCGTCAATTCCCACGGCGGCCGCTTCCGTGTTATTCCGCCCCTTGCTCGTGAGTCGATTCAACCCTGGGGCCGTTTCGGCCTCGTGAGTGGCGAATGTGCGATGGTTGATGAAGCAGGGGTTGGTCCTGAGAACCTTCGCTAAACTCCCAACTGCATATCATGTTTCCCCATTCGGACATCGCAGCGCATACTTCTGCTGCCGCGTGGGGCCGCTCAGCCACAAGAAATCTTTCTTGTGGTCACCAGACATGCACTGTCCTTCACCCTCTGCTCGTTCGATTCCACCACGAGAGCGAGACGCGGCCGACGGAGCCCCCAAAAACCAGTGTCAGCAAAACAAGTCGCGAAGTCGAAACCGGCGGCTCTCTGCTTCTGATCGTCATGGTTTGTGTAACACGGGCTAGATGGGCCGGGGGTGATTTTCCTCTTTCATTCCATTTTCCTTACAGGGATCTCGACGAGAAACACCACACCGAGGGGACCCCGCGATTGGGTATTGTCGTCGGCGAACACTACTGGGCGATCTCTGGCGGACTGCGACCGTGACATTTTGACGGCATCGAAAGAGAAGAGGGTGTGGGACATGGGGCCTGACCTCGCGTTGTACAGACTCGCGCCTTCGGCGGTGCGCGCCCTGCGCGCCCTACAGGCACCGTGCCCGTATTGTGTAACACCTAATATGCCGCCCAAGAAAAGGTTCGGCATTGGGGAAACACCCGGCACCGCCACGAGGTGAGGTCCCGGTCGCAGAATGGCGGGTGCCGCGGGAGATCGGAAAGGGCAGATTGCGGAGTCTGGTTGCGCCAGCAACCTTCTCATCGAACGTCTCGTCGTTGCGGTGTCAAAGTGTAAAATTTATTTTGCCTGGTTGGTTGTTGCTCGTTGACGAAACGAACTGTTTGTGGATTGTGGATCTGCAATGCTGGGCGCCCCGGGCCTAGTCGAGACCCATCACGGCAAGATGAACCACATCACCTGCGTCCAGAGATCGAGCAGCAGCACAGTGGTCGATGGGAAGCAAAGAAACTGTTCTCGCTTTCCGCCCCGTATCTGTATTCTGTATGGCCAGCTCAAGAAACTAGGCCCCAACAACGGGCCGCTGGAGCATCCATCCCTGAACCAATGATGGGCCGTCTGAGGCCAGATGCGGGAGGGCGGATTCGGCCGGGCCGGGTTGGTTGTTGGTTTGGCTTCCCGTTCCATTCTTCACTTTCTTCGGCCCCCCCAAAAGCGACCTCACAAGTGACCATCACGACCTTTCCCCTCTCCACCATGGCTCTGGGAACCCAATAACATGCTTCAACTCCTTAAAACAAAGTGATAGTGTCACCGCCCTTTTACAGCCCCCCTCTCTCCGGCTTTCCGCCCTTCCGCCTTCCGCCTTCCGCCTCTTTTCCACATCGAGTTTTCTCATACCGCTCCATTTTCACCACCCCCCACCTGCTCGCAACTTTCCCTCTTTGGTACGCGCGGACAGATGCTGTGCTCTCCCTACCCAGGCGGCAACCCGCATAACTGCTTTATGCAGCCATCACCCAACATGGTGCGCCCCCTGCCAGCAAGGCGTCAGTGGCCCTCTCTGGCAATGGCCCTCTCCGGCAGTGGGCCTCTTCAGTAGTGGCCCCGGCCGGGGAGGGGTTAGTTACCCACCCCAATGCTGCTGCCCCCGGACAGGGCAGAATCTCAGGTGGTCTGTATGTAGGTACTGGGCTGTACCACGACGTTACAGCGTCGCGCACCGCAGCACTCCAAATAGGACCTACATCATGACGGGCAGGAGCAATAAAGAAGAGAGGCGGGGGCGTAGCCACTCACTCATACCCTGGAATATCCCCCGTCGTCGGAGTAGACAAGTACAAAATACACAGTAGTTAGACAGGTAAATATCAGGGCGAGGACAGAGAGGGGCGCGAAAATGCCGACTGACAAATGAAGCCCCGACCGAATTGGGGCGGAATTATGGAGAGATGCGAAGACAAGAGAGAAGTCGAAGGTTTCCCGTCTAAAACACTTGGGTCCGAGGCAGGCAAGACACGGAGGGTGACACACACCGAGACACACACACACAGAGAGAGAGAGACACCGCACATGCCCTCACTCCCTCACACTTCACACTCGCACACACACACGCGCGTGTATGCATGCAAAGGACTTTTTCTCCCCGCTATCAGCGGCCCCTGTCCTGCCTGTCAAGTGTACAACTGAAGTTGATGGCGCTGATGATCCTCCCCCTTTTTACACCAAAGAAACCCCCTGCCGCTGGGTTCATCGATGCAACTTAGGCGCTAACTAACCCTTGGACTTTTTAGTCTTCTTTCCTCTGCCCCCTCACACGTTTTAGTTCCGACCTGTTGGTGATACGGAAGCATGAAAGCAAGGCAGACAGGGCAGGGCAGACAAGAACCTAGAACGTGGACGCTTAGTAGCCAGAAAAAAGTGGATGTCTTCGAGCACACTGTGCAAGAAAGATGAGAAGACCGGCCGGATCTGTGGTCCTCGGCGATTACTCGATCCAATTACGTACAGTGGGTACCCAGACCTACATACACACACTCGCACATACATACGAACATGAGAATTAGATGGAGCGGGTGGGGGAGGAGCCGAATGGTTGGGACTCGAGACGATTTGTCTGTGTCATCACGTTCTTTTAGGCCGGTATTATTATGGGGAAAGGGAGTCACAAGCAAGGGCCATAGGCTGGTCGAGGATGCCGAGGCGTTTTTTGATGTAGGTGTCAATGTATCATTACAAATTGTCAGTATTTGAGAGATGGATGTGTTGGTAGATAGGTGTTAAATAAGGCAATCATGTTGCTCTGCCAAGCAAGCTCTAAGGGAGAGACGGAAAGAGTAAAGAAAATAAGAGAAAATAAGACACAGAGTGGAAAGAGAAAAAAAAAGTAGCTAGAACGTGATAGAAACGAAGTGCTAAAAAGTATCAAGAAGAAAATCGTAACAAGGTATCACTGTAAGTTTGTCATGCCTCATAACCCATCCGGTACCGAATGACCCTGCCCAGCAACGCTGAAAAAAAAAGCCCAAGCAAGATCTAAAACCCAAACCCAACCCTTGTGTTGTTGATGTCCACTGTCCCCCGCCGCAAAAGTAGTTTTTGCAATTTTTGATGATGACATGTGTAAAAGATGTGTAAAATGTAAGAGAAAAAGAAAAGGAAAGAATACAAAAAAGAACAGGAAAATGAGAAAGAAAACGTAAGAAAAAGGTAAGAAAGGAAACAAGCAACGTAAAAAATATTACTCTAGGTCGTCCTCCTCGCCTTCCGCATCCTCATCCCCATCCGCATCAGCGTCAGCATCGAGATCCTCTTCTGCATCTTCCTCCTCCTCCACCTCGTCCTCCTCATTCTGATATTGAACTCCCGATCTACCCATGGCCAACGCCCCGGGGGCATTCACAACCACATTTCCGCCCGGGCCCCTCTTCAACGGGCTCCGGAGTATCCACTTCCCCCTTGCTGTGTCTTCCTCTCCATCTCCTGCCTCGGCATCATGGCCAGCCTCGCTCTCGCGTGGCACAATAATAGCCACCTCTTTGCTAGACGCCCATTGCACAAGCGTCGGGTCTTCCTCTCCACCGAAAACCACGACACCCTTGCCATTCGGGCTGTTAGGTGACCCACGAGCCAGCTTGCTACCGCTACCGGCGCCGCCAGTCCGAGTCCGGTCCATGTGCTTTGCAACATGCTCCATGCGCAGGTTCCAGGCATTTTCGCCGCGGAAAGCCTCTGCTCCACAGTCCGGCACGGGGCAGCGCATCAAGGTGGGCAGGTGGCAGCGCGGGTGCATGGCTTTAGCCTGGAGCTGTTTGACATGATCGTTCCATTTGGCTTCGAGGGTCGCGGTAGCCGGGTCTTTGTTGTTGGAATTCTTGCTACCGGCGTGGGACTTGGAAGTGGAAGAGGACGACCGTTTGCCGGGTGGTGGTAGGATGTCTTTGAGTTCCGGGGGAGCGTGCATGCGCTTGAGGTGCTGCGTGTAGAGATCTTTGCGGTTGAAGATATTGCCGGTAGGGTTTGTGGAACCCGGTGATGTAGCGTGCTGGGGGTGTTCGGGATTGGAGTCTTTGGCGTTCTCGCAGGTGCCTTCTTGACAGGCCCAGTAGTACAGGAGGAGATGTTGGGTCAAGACGTGACGCTTCCACTCGTTCTTGGTAGCAAAGGTTGATTCACATCCGGCAAAGTCAAAGACACAGTTGAACGGACGATGATGCTCCTTTTTGATGTGTGTCTCGAGTTCGCCCCTGGAGGGAAAGGCACGCTTGCAGTCCGGGCAGTTAGACCGAAACTTCCCGGCAGAAGAGGACGGGATCGTGCGTGGAACCGTGGCTGGGGCTGGGTTGGTCGCCCGGGCTCGGGTCCGGCGCGAAGGAGATGAGGTAGCAGCAACAGTCGTTGTTGCCTTGGCTCCCCGTCGTCCCGTTGCCCGGGCGTTCGACTTTCGCCTCTTGCGGGGTTGATAGTCCTCATCACTGTCGTTCTTCGGCCGTTTGGCTGACACATCCCCAGGAAAGTGCGCGGTCTCCTCCAGTGGGGGATATTGGCTCATTGGCCCGGTGTCTTCCTTGTCTGTGACGGGCATCTGCTCGAGCTGAGGGTTCCCGGGCCCAAAGCCCACAATGGGGCTGGTGTCATAGTAGCCGGCCGTGGTATTGAAGTCGATCAGACCGGCGTCACTCTCAGAGTACTCGGGCGGTTGCTGGTTGGGGTTGATGTCGAACGGACGAACAAAGTTGGGAAAGTTGGGACCCATGGCGCCGAATTGCATGGCATGTGCGAAACCTTCTAGAGGTAGCGGGGCCTGGGATGGCGAGAACAGGGTCGTGTCAGGAGGCGTGGTAGGGTAGTTGTCGTAGTACGACTCGGTGTCGGAAGGGCTGAGGACGTTGCTAGACGTATGTTCGAAGGAAGGGAGAGGGCTGGTGAAGCGGGGATGCGAGGTGATCCCTGCGGCCGTCTGGATGGGTGAATGGTCGCTCGGTGTCCGGACAGGAATCTCGGGAGCAAGGAAGATGGGCTGATGGTTCTCCTTCGAGGCGTGATGTGCGGGAGCCGCCCAGCTGTGGTGGAGGTAGGAGTCCGATGGGGTGTTGGAGAGGCTCGGGTCGATACAGCTCATGCTCGAGATCCCAAAGTTGCTTTCTAGCTCGTGGTAGGAGGGATTCCCAAAAGGCATATCTTCGGGGGAGAAGGCAGCGTCCCCGAAGGCGTGAGGGTTGGCCATGGTGGGAGGGATGTCGAGCTTTATTTGTCTCGACAGCGGGCCGTGAATCTCGTCGACAGCGTGCCCAAGCGGCGGAGAAAGGGGGACAAACAAAAAGAGAGCCCGGTAGGCGGTGACGGCGAGGTGTCGAGGCCCGGTGAACTCGAGAGAGACGGAAGGTGGGTCAGGAGAGGATAGTATCAGGAACTCTTCCTCGGGTATGAGCTTTGCGGCGGCGGGGGCGGTTTATGTATGGCTGAGGTACGGGATCTGGGGCTTTCCCATCGACTCTACTCGACCGAAAGCGATGCGTCGATCGAAGGGGGAGTGGGACATGGAGCGTTGGAGGAAGGAAAACGGGCGCTTGACTGACCAGGGCATACTCAGGGAAATAGTTCCTGAGCTGAGTGGCCGATCTGGACGTCGACGTGCAAGTGAGAAAGCCTGGGCCGCCATCTTCCTCCTCCCACCCCCTACACGCCTCTCTTGAAATCGACTGCGTCTCCGTAGGTCTTGTGCGCAGTCTCCAGGCCCCTGCTCTTATCCCACACCCCGTTTCTCCCCTTCCGCACCCCCCCTAGCCCCCGGTTTCCCTCGCCCTCCACTCTTCCCTTGAGCAGAGCCGCATCATGTAGCTCCCCAGCTTATTTTGGTGGATCGGTACTAAAATTCACCCTCGACGGCACAGCGCGGCATGCTGTGCGGGGCTGAGCAGCCATTCGTGGTACGAACTCTTAGCACTTTGACTGCACCAGTCGAATTGCGTTCCTTGCACCCCTGGAGACCGGCGTTGGCGTTAGTGTGTGGATCGACTTGGCTGTGCCGCACACGCAGAAGGCCGGCCTGAGAGGTCAAATGGGTGGCCTTGTTTTCTTGGAGGCCAAGGGTGTGTGTGTGTGTGTCAGTGTGAGTGAGTGATTCCCCAACTCGGTCTCTCTTGCCCTCATTGACTTTACCTGTCACACCTAGTGCAAAGACCCTGACAGGGAAAGACGGCTTTCACACTCACGTCCCCGCCCCCACTCACCGTCGTAGACCCCCACTCCCCATAAGTGGATGGGCATTGGACGTCTTTGATGCAAGACCGTTCCGTCGTTCGCGGCCCATCGCGTTCGATATGTGGTCCCGCAACGCTACAAGGTTAAGCCCTGCCCGACCTTGAGCCTCGAGGTTTGTCGAATATTCTCCATGGATGGAGCGAAACTGGACTGGACGACGCAGGACAGCGCGTGGGCGCGCCTTGGCTGGCTCGCAGAATCGCCGATGGCCTGTTGCGGCCCACGCCTGGTGATGCGGTTATGCAGCAGCAAAGACGAGGCAACTCAACGGCGGTGAAACGCAACGTTAGCTAGTCCGGCCCAACTGCATCACCAACTGCATCAGGCGCAGGGTCCCTAAATTTGTGAACCATGTCAGGAGAGCCGGTTGCTGGCGGGTCTCAACAATCTCCGTGGCCGCGGATTGTGACCCCGCAGAATGGCTGATGAAATCTGATCAATTGATGGTGATGGGTGGAAGAAAGTCCCCCATACGGCACCTCCCCCCGTAAAAATTGGTCGCATCTGGCGAGTTCACTGGTGGTGTTGTTCGCAACTGCCCCGGAAATCACCCCGAGGTGTGGAGACTCAGTCGACTCATATTTCAGTCGTTGTTGCCCTTGTTAAGCATTGTGTGCATTGTGTTGCAACGCCCCTTCCACGGTGACCCCGGTTTGGGTTTCCCGTGATCGCTCTTTCCCCGAGAAAAAGTCCCATTCACCGTTTTCTTGTCTCTGCAATTTCCTTTCCTTCTTTTTCCTGACCCTCCATCACCACTCGCGCATGCTTGAGTTGCATTTTGTCTCTTGCTTGCATTGCGTTCTGCGTTTCCCGTCTGACGCCTTGCTCCATATTGACCGCTTGCTGCTTTCTGCTTGCTGCTTGCCGTTCTGGCCGATTGATGTTCGGTCGCCATGCATGGCTCGGTATGTAGCAAACTCCCGTCCCGTGGAGATGACGCAGACACCGACTCGGCAAGCACCCGGCTCAAGGTTGGCGACTTTGCTCCTCAACCCGCGTTGTGGCACGTCACGCGGCGAACGCCTTAAATCTGGGGTTGTTCGCCCGACCACTGTGAGAACACCAGGAAAGACGGGACGACTTCCGTATTCCTCGCTCCCGGCTGTGGGCAATCTCTCGCCCTGCCCAGGTGATGATGAAGCGCCTCCCATTGGGCACCTGCATCCCGATTTTGGTTCTCAGCCTCCCAGCGCCCTGGATCTGCCGGCTTACGACCCTTACGAAGTTACGACAGATGCACGGGATCTAGGACCCGTTCAGGGTAACATCATGGAGACGGTCCCTATTCCGTTGTTGCGCCGCTGAGCTCAGTGGGGAAATTCCCTCTCGCGGAATCCAGCCAGGGCACACCTCAAGATCGAACAGTTGCGGAGGAAGAGAGATGCTGCCATTCCGCCCCACTCCCCCCTCTCTCTTCCTCCCACCCGGCGTGCGCAGCATTCCACTTCCAGGTTGCATATTCCCCAGCGCGTCAAAGTCGCGCCGCTTCCTTTCCGTCTTCCGGCACTGATTCTCAGAGGCCACGCGCGTACTTCTCGATCCGCTCTCGTCTACCGACCGTGCCCCTCCCAGACTGCCCCCGGCATACTCTTACAAGTACTGCAGTACCGCGCGGAACTCATCATCCCAACTCTGAGAGGTCGCCGATCGGCTGGGGTGCGGCACGGTTTGGGCCCCAACATGATACCTACATAAACTAGTATGTTTCTTGGGCCAATCCCATCATTACAGACGGGAGAAGGTTGTCTGGGTGGCTATTCTGTGTGTACCGGCAAGCGCTTGGGGCTGTCTTGTCTCTCCCGGTGCCATGGTAAAGAGGTCCCTTGACAAGGGTCGAGAGACAGACGACGGGCTCCTTTATTCACAGCACGGGACATTCCGCCCAACAAACCATCACAGGATTTTCGCTCGGGCACCACCTCGCGTCGCTTAGTTTGTCGAGCTCCCCGTTCCAAGACCTCAGAAGCCTGCTCACCGACCTTTATCCCCTTTTCTCGAGATGCCTCGCCAATAAACCCTGCGATCCCGGATCGGATTTTATACTTTGGCCCGGAGAAGGCGAAGGGGAAGCATCAAACTAGACATCAAGCGCAGTTCCCGTCAGATGCTCCGTCCGGGCACTATGCTCCATGCCGGTTGAACCTGGACCCTCTCAGAGGACAGCACCCCCGCCGGTCCCTGCGCGTAACGGGCATGCCCGATGCAATCTTCCCAGTTCCTGCTTCCCAAATTTCCGTGCATGTGGTGGTCGAATGGAACAAGCGATCCGCGCCCGTCCCGCTGGCTTGGAGTCTGAAGCCCGCAGTTCCCCACAGGGGATTCTCCACAAGTCCCTAACTTACCGCTTTTGGCCAACCACGCCAACCCCAGCGGCCCGCGCAATTCTTGAGCCCATGGCACTCTGTACACTAGACTCTATGTACACTAGTGTAGGTAGGTAACAAGACTAACTATCCGTAGGACATCCAGATACCAGTGCGTAATGTACACACGACAGACAACGATACTACCTCAGAGTACAACGTCGTCCCAACCGCATTTCTTGAAACACTGCGCCGCGCCACAACCGTTCAGCTCCGGATTCCCGAAAACACAACAGCAAAACCGCCAAATCACGATCGGTCCGCCACAAATTTAGAGCGCAAGATAACCAAAGCAGCACCAGGTGGTCCCGCAACTAGGCGTTTACCTAATACCCGACCGAGTCTGAGCCCGTCTTGACACCATGACTGAGACAAGCTGCTCCGTGCAGCCAGCCACGCGGTTACCAAGCCAATCAGGGCCCCTTGATCGTTTGCTTCTTGTCTCGCACTTCGCAACTCCACTATCTCCGCGTGCTCGTCGAAGACTGCTGGAATCTTCGTTCTTTTCTCATCCGCGATCGCCGGGCTTGTTTCCCCCGCCAGTCCAGCCCCAAAGGGCCGACACAAGACATGATTGCAAACCACGCTCAGGGCATGCCAGACCATGTCTTGCGTGTAATCAGCCCCCGGCGACCGCTGACCAACTGACTGGCTAACCATTCGACCCGTTCCGCTGATGGTTGCATATCACCCGCCCCATCGGCCCCTGCATATGCGGCAATGTTGGGGAACAGACTCGGTGCTGCTTTTTTGGTGGGATGGAGGGTTCTGAAAATATCCCTTCTGTCTCCGTACCGCCGATGCTCATTTGGCGGTTGAGAGTTGCCGGGACCAGTCAGCGAACCGCTGCGTTTGTCGGGACTGGGAGGCGCTTATGTGTCCCTGTCCCATGTGAGGATCGGGCACAGCAGCGCTCCCCATAAAATATTTTTGTTTATTCTGATGGGCTTGGACAAGCTAAGGACGAACTAAACGGTTCCGTCCTACCGGCCCGACTCTGCGACCTCCCGCCGCCACGCTAACTCTCGTCTAGCGTTTCCGAAAATCATCGCCATATCGTCATCCTGCACCCTCAGCTTCTTGTCTCACCCTGATGGCAAGTTCTCACATTCACCGACAGCTCTGGGGTTGCGTGCGTCGAGAGAAATGCAACGCTCTGGGCGGGAAAGCTGACACCGAATGTGACGGACGGGATAACATTGCTGCCCTCACTGTCCTCACTGGGAGGTGAATGCCGAGGGGAGAGATCACTTCCTCATTCTCCTCCCCTTGCATAATTATCGCGTGGGAACGGGTCCCCCCTGGTTGTCGTTTCCACGCGGGTGGCTGGCAATACCAGATCGTCGGGGCATACACAGCGCTCCGATTCACCCACCGTTGCCACCCATCCGCCAAATTCGCTTCCTTCCCGCTGGCGTACCCGTGTCGCGCACACGTTCTTGTCTCTTCTCCTTCCCGCTCACACTTCTCTCCACGCCGCTTCCGCCCACCTGTTCGCCCGGTTGTCTGCCCGCTGGCTCGTCTAGCTAACGTTACCCGTCTCCCGAGTATTCACTCCCGCACAGCACGCGGAACGTCCGGCCATCCAAACAAACCCTCACCCCCTCGCGATCCCTTCATCCCTCCGTTTTCCCTCCCGATCCAACCCTACCAATCTCCGCTGTGAAAACCTTCACCATCGGTACCGTTCCCCGGCAATCTCACGGGCCCCTCTCAGCCAACCACCCCTCGTCCAAAATCCACAACGTGAGGAAAACCACCCACCAACCTGACCTCCCCGGTCTCTGATCCGTTGCCCCCCCCTTTTTTTTTGTTCTCCCCTCAAACTAGGAAACCAACAGATCCAACCCCAAGATCCCCAACCAACCATATCCCCAGCAGACGATACACCCCATCACCTCACCATCCCAGCCCGTTTTGTTGCCGTAGTATCTTGTCTCTCTCTCACACACACGCCCTCACGCCCTCACCAGGAACCCTGGCCTTCGCGTTTATTTTTTGGGTTTTCACCGGTTTTTTTCTTTTCTTTTTTTAATTTGTTCCGCAACCGCCTGACCAAAAGGGCCTCCTCCTCCAATACCACTTTGCCACATCATACCTTGCCTTCCAACATGTCATAGAATAAGAATAGTTAATTTACCATATTTACTACCGTACACAGTAGGGGAAGGAGGGTAGCCATTCGATGTGTCGATGTGTGACAATCTACCCGCTCATCTACCCTCTCACCTCTCCAACTATCCATTCATGATCTTGTGTACATGAGACCCGCCCGTCTGTTCACCCATCTTCCCCCCCCAACTCTCCACCCCCTCACATCTTGTGCGCAGCACGAAGACATGGGGAAAGAATCAGGGCAGTGGGGCTGGTGCGGAGATCCAAGTGAGGCCGACCAGGCTTTTTGTGGCGGAGGGGGGTGGGCTCGTTGTGAGGCAGTCCCTTGGGTTGAGTGGATTGGGTTGGCTGGCTGGTTGGGCTGGATCAAGTTGGGGGCGGTAATCTGCCTTGTTGCCTTGTTGAGTGGGTTGTCTTATGTATGAACTGGTTGCCTTGTTACGAAATGGGCCGTATTACTGTTGTATGTATGCATGTACATACACGCCTGAGCAGTCAGTGAGTGAGTGAGTGAGTGAGTGAGTGATGGGATTTACGGATCCACAACCATCTTGCGGTTGTTTCAAGCTAGACCCCAAAGTAAGGAGGGAGGAGAAAGCGGTTCAGGGCTGAGAAACTGAGTCCACCGGGCTAGACAACCGGTGACGATCAAATCCTGGGTAGTTCCCTGTTTCAGTTCGTTCCATGATAGGATAGAATCTGAAGAAACCAAACTCCATTACCCTGACCCAACCAATCTTCCAGGATCAATGGACAGATGGACAGACGAACAGATGGATTGACATGAACGGACAGATGGATGTCCCGTCCAGATCGATAAATGTGCGGATCGGTGGACGGATACGGATAGAGACTAGTACATAATAGATGCCAAGGTGGCAGGCATGCAGTGAGGCCTACAGGCGGTAAGGGAATCCAAAGGTGGAAAGGTGCGAGATGAGGGCTGAGGGAGAGATGCCGGAAAGGTAGGCTTGCAGAGGGAAGCGAGACAGTGAGACAGCGAGACAGTGAGACAGCGAGACAGCGAGACAGCGAGACAGCGAGACAGCGAGAAGGAGGTTTGGGCAAGGGGCAAGGGGCAAGAGATGGAATAAGGAATGCGCGCGCGTGGGTGTGGGTGTGGGTTTACGAGTATGGGTTACCTGAGTTGTGGACGTTGCAGTAACAGGCAAGGTGACACCGGACCGTGGCCAGAGAGACTTGGTGTGCCTATGGATATACGGAATAGAGACCGCAATGACCGCGTATGGACATCCGATTCTCTCTCTCTTTCTATATGCTCACGTGCTTATCTATCTCTATGTCTCTATCCCTGTGTATCGAGTGTGGTCAATATGAAGCTTGTCAGCTGCCCCTGCGCTTGCTAAATACCTACTGCCCTCGGACTAGAAAGCAGGCTCACCATCACTCTATAAAGGGTAAGATGAGGATCGAGATAGTTAGCATAATTAAGAGGGAACGCATGTTTCAAGGCTTAAAAAACACACTTAAAACACAAGAAAGTGATGAAACGAATTTAAAGGCGAGAGAAAAGGGGGAAAATATGTCCGAGTCCCCATCCCCCCTGACGCGTCCACGGGGCCTAAACGCTCACGCTCCAATCGTTCTAAGCCTCGATCACCATATTTCGGTATTTAGCCACACAAAACCGGAGAACGGAATGAACTTAGCAATTATGAGTACTCGAGATACTTACTTTCAACATGTGTAACCCCATTTGTGGTCACCGTCATATTTATTCATGTGTATCACATTGGGTTGTGTCAAGACCACTTCTTCCCAAAAAAAAGAAAAGAAACCAAATGTAAATGTTAAAAGTTATAAGAACCGAGTATTTCCCTAAAACAGACCGATTATGAAGAACATTCATGAGAGTGTATACCCTGAGATCTCATACCACACGAGAAACATCTAACCCAAGTGATGGTGAATAAAGCAAACTTTTAATTCATGATATCATCATATATGCCTCCCGAAAAAGCCGCCAACCCAATAACCAAACACACCCAGAATGCCCCAAAGCCATCACTAACCCAGTCTATACCAACCCATTCCGTAGTAAATAGCAGGTTAAATCCGATCCCGAAAATCCTAGGGTATAGTCATATCATCATCGCAAGACTCATAAGTCATCATGAAATCGTTAAGGCATTAGTCCAATATCCATCCCTTCACCCGAACTACCCGCCCCTCCTGTGCTCGGCGCAACCTCCAAAGCCGTCGAGCCAGGTGTCGTCACGATCTCCGGTTCGACAGCAAGATATTTTTCTCCTACCTTGCAACTGCCGCAAAGTGCATGGCTGCAATCGTCCACCATGCAGACTTTCGTCGTGCTGATAGACCAGTTCCAGTTACAGTGACACTGCGAGGCCGAGGGAACGGCATTCGTTAGCTCAAGCACACACGTAAGGGTTGATGCGTTGTTATGATAGCGTTGAGGACGAGGGAACTTACGCAAATCCAAAAACGGTACTTCTCTTTCCCATCCTTGAGCCGCTTTGGTTTCGGTGCGCCCTCCTCTCCGCTCCCCTCATTATTCCTCTTGTTTAGCTTGTCGGTCTGTTTCCCTTGCGTCCGCGACGCCGGCAAAGGTGTAGTAGCGCTGACGTTCGGCGTGGCGGCGACCGAGGGGTTCGCAGAAGCGCGAGCAGAGACGTGGGCAGAGGCGTGAGTGGAGGTGGTGGGCGACTCGCCCTGGTCATTCTCGATATACTTCCAATCCTTGATGTCGACTTTCTCCAACCCGTCTCGGCCATTGTAGTGGTTTTCGATATGATCGAACCTCTCGCTATGGACAGGACCGCCCCTGCCGGTTGGCTCAATCGTCTTTTGGCAGAAACCGCACCAGAAGCGCGACTCAAAGTTACGGCCCATTCGGCACTCGGCCAGTTTCTTGTCGAGCGTGACTAGGTCGTGAATGCCGTGGTCCTTTGTGAGGTGCGATTTGAGTGACTCGCGGCGATAGCAAACCTTACCGCACTCCTGTTGGCCGGGGCGGTCGATGGGCTCCTCGGTACAGCGCCAAATCTCATCCTGGATGTGCTGGCTGTTTTCGTGGCGCTTCCAGTCGTTTTTGCTTCCGAAACTCTTCTCACACCTGGGGAAGGTGCACGAGTAGGGCTTCGCATGACGCTTGCGGTGTTTCCTAGTGCGGGGCATATTAGACCAACAAGATCAGGAGTAACTAGGGTGGCAAGGCTAGAGGGGCATACTTGAGCTCGCAAGGTCGGTGAAAGAATTTCCCGCATACTTCGCATTTGTTCTTTGTGCGAGTCGGTTTGCTTGTAGCCGTAGAAACAGTCGTTGGGGTTTGGGGCTTGTCTGCTTTGGCCTCGATTGATGTTGGGTATCCGCACTTCTTCAGCATTGTTTCAAGCTCGCCCTTCTCGATCAACCTCCGAATGACGGCGGCCATCTGTGTCTCGTCATCGAGGTCAATCGGTCGGGGTGTTTCGGTTCCTAGGAGTATATGAGAAGGGGACGATCGCGCAGAGACAACGTCTGCTTTAATGTACTGGGCACCAGTGTTGCGGAGAATGGTGGAACGAGCATCTGACAGGTCATCCAAAGGTTCGTCGTCGTCCTCGTCGTCGTGGTCTCTACAGAGACCATCCTCGGAGACCGATGTATGCGCTAACTCGCTGGCGCCGCCCAGTTCCTCCTGCATCCTTGACTCTAGCTCATCCACCTCAGACTGAAACTCTCCAGGGGGGACGCTTGGCGTGGGGCTCACGTCCAAGTCCATCGGTTGTTCCGAGGTCTCGAACTGATCGAGAAGTCCGATTCCCGCGGCGGGTTGTGTCAAAACATTAGGAGAGATACATTCCAATTGGCGCTGCTCTTGCGAGGGCCGTTCGATGGAAGCTTCCCCAGTTTGGGTAGACGACCCAGAAACACCGACGTGAGCAAGAGACAGTTCATGAGCGGTAGCGAGGCTAGGGTTTTGTGTCTGGTTTTGAGACAAGTAGATCCCCATGGAAATGGGTTGCCGATACGACAGCTCGTCGGTCGTCTCGGCCGGCCCTGAGTTTTCATTGGAAAACGAGTGGTCGGATGCGATAGTGGTGTCATCGGGCTTTTGCCAAACCATCTGCGACGTTGGACTCGCCATCAAGGACGCACCCGCACTAGTGGTCTCCATTGATATTGCGTCATGGCTGGCTTGTTGTACCGGTGTGCTCCTATGGATAACACTTATTAGCTTTGGCGGCACCCCCAGGGCGGAGTTGGCAACACACAAAAAGGTGAACTGCTTCAAGTCCACATCCGTAAGTTGGTGCTTTCTCTTCAGATGTTGCCGGAAGTTGTCGGCGCGAGGCCAATCCTTGCCTCGGTCCGAACAGGCTCCCAAATTGCAACGGTACACATGCTCATCTCCTGTCACCATCTTGTGCACGGATTTCTTGTGACGATCAAGATCGTTTTTGGTGCCAAATCCATCCGCCTTCGCACAGCCTTGAACGGGACATTTGAAAGGCTTATTATGTCTGGCCTCGTGTTTGCTAGTTATAGACACACACTGTTAGTTCAAACCTCAAGAAACGGCATATGGTAGGACGCACGTCAACTCCGAGCGAGTCTTGACCGAATCATGGCACACTGGACAAACGAGCTTCTTGGTAGTCCGCGATCCCGGCACCCCAGGTCTCTGGCTTCGTGAGTCCCGCCCCCAACTCTCTCCACTCATGGAGACGTCATCTCGGCCCAGCATCGCCTGCATGCGAAAGGTGATGTTTTGCGTTTCGAAGGTTGAATCCATATCGCCACTGAGGATTGAGGCATTTCCAATGCTTAGTTTGGTGTGGCTTCCATACCCAGAGTCGGTCGGATTTTTCGCGCTTTGACTGATAGTATCGATCTCCGAAGGCGCAACGCTTCGATACCCGGTGAAATTTGGGATAGCCTGGGGATACGATAAACCCACTGACTGCCTCGCCACGCTCAAGGGGTTCCAAGGCCCTCCTCGGTCTTTCATCCTAGGATACGTGGAGTGCAATACATCTTGCTGGCTATGGCTACCAACCAAAGACTGCAGCTCACCCATCAACTCGTTGTTGCTTGACGCCGCCATCGGTGGGAATGTGAAAACTGACGACATAGCGAGATCCCCAGGCTGTCCATGGCTATGCGGAGTGAACGCGGTCGGCGAAGTGGGCGAAACGTTACCGAGATTAGGGTGCTGAGACACAAAGGTATGGGGTTAGGACAGAGTTATGAGGGAGCTGAGCTAGAAGAATACGAGCAGCATACCATATAGCGGCCCTGCTGGGGGAACTGAGAATGGTTCACCATGGTGGCTGTGTGCTCGGGGTGTGAGCGTGGGGTGCTAGGTTGGCTAGCTATCGGGGATTGACGACACCGACAAGCGCTCACAACGGTTGCCCAGTGTTTGAGGTAGGCCGTCCTGGTCCCTGAGAGTGAGTGTGGGCCAATATGAAGAGGTTGGCGGTGGAATCGAGCTCAGGCCCAGGTCAGGGCAGCAAACGGAAGGCTATCCGTCCCGTGAGTGGGCCGGGGAGTTCGGACGGCGGGGGAGCTTTGTATCAAACGGCTAAAGGAACACGGAGCAGAACCCAGACAGACAAGTCACAGACAAATCCCTGTCAAAAAAAACCACAAGCGATCGACCGCGTCGTTCGTGGCGAATGTCTTGATAAGAGGGACGGTGGCGCGGTTTACGGAAAATGCGATGCAGGAATGCCCGGATGACGACGCCTTGCCACGACGAGTCCTTTGTTGGACATGTCCGGCGCAAGGCGACGAGTGGTGCGCGGACAGCCCCAGTCGTCGGGAGGACGAACAGAGGACTCGACGCTGGGATCTCAAATGGGAATCGATTGCGACAATGTGGGGAAGCAAACGGGTAAAAGTCGCTAGCTTTAGAAAGTGTAAGAGGAAAATATGTCGATTAACATTTCGGGCTTGACGGGTTGCAGCTGTGAGGAAGGAGAAGTCTGCCACCATCCATGGGAAGGAAGGCAGCAGCGCACTAAGGAAGCCGGTCAGGACGCCGCCTGGCTTGGGTGGCCGCCTTGCGGTTGCGGAAGATAATCACGTGACTAGTCCCTCCTAACTCTCAATGAAGAGTGAGCGCTCGGTCACGTGTCACAGCCCTCTACCCGATCCTTCCTCGTCCGTCGACTTGGCCAACCGTCTACTTTCCCCACGAAAATGAAATGGGCCGCAAGGGATTCGTCATTGGGCAACGACAACCGCGAGCGTACGTCCAAAGCATTCAACATCGGGCACCCACAGCCACTCTGCTCAACCGTAACACATGCCTTCGCGATACTGGCCTAACGATTTGCGGCCGACCGGATGAATGCAAACAATGTGTTGCAACCACCGCTTGGACGAGCGGGTTCCTCGAGTGGTGGGTGTTCCGCCAACGAAGTCACAGTGCTCGCTTTTTTGAGAACCACACTTTGATTCGTTACGCAGCGCGTACGAGGTGTGCTGCCGGACTTTCAATGTTCTAGCACTTACACATTTGCTCTCATCGTGCCTCTTGCGAAATCTGCGTTTCCGCCGCTGCACGCCATGGATTCTTCCACAGTTTTCTAGCCTCATTTCTGCCCTAACATGCTGCAACACGGCTAGCCCACGTCAATTTGTCGACAACTCAAGCTTACCCCAACTCTCCCGTCTTAGTAAAATCCTAAGACCGGTGTGGCGTTGATCCGAGCCCCAGCTTCCCCGGTTCGGCCCTCCACGGACATCCATGCGGTTGCCCGCCGGGACAACCGCCCCGCAGCCGAAGGGTCTTCCACGCTGCAGAGCTGAGCTGTTTCGCTATGGCTGGTGTAATCAGGCCTCTGGGATTGGGCAGCGTACCCATGCAAGAGCCGCCAGTTCGACAAAATCGGGTCCCTGACTTGCATGTTTGAACAACCCGCAGGCCATCGTGCAGCAACCAGATCATATCTCAACTTCATATCCCAGATTCCGCAGATGGGGTGTGATGGGGGCAGCGGTGGGTCGCATTTCGAGATCGGATTCCCTTCCGCTTCGAAGCATGGCTTCACACGTGTCGGGGGGATGAAGCACAAACTACATCTCTCGTATACAATTGACCCACCGGGTCGGGTTCGGGTTCGACATCCCCCGGCTCGCCTCGAAGCGGCCTTTCGAGGATGACCGAACCCAATGTTGAAGGAGGAAGAAGTCCATCCTTGCTGACGCACCGACTGCGAGAGAAGAGTGGGAATGGAATGATATTTTGGTTCCCCTCTGCTTCCATTGCCGTAGATATTGAGTGTCCCTTCTCTGACCGCCCTCCACTCCACAGAACGGAACACACCCATAGATACGATACCGCCGTTCCCCAGCATTGTTGGGGCTTGGGGTATCTTTGCCGGGTGTCTCTTTTCGGGTACCGGCCCCCGGTAGTATCGATGTTTGGCATTTGCCAAATCCCGAGTCAAACTACCCTGCCCTTGTGCGGGCTGTTTGCTTTGAGCTGCAGAGTAATGCGCCATATCCGACCCAGGCGCATCAACACTGCAGAAAGATGGCCCACCACCGTTAACGCCATACCTGTACAAAGGAACAAATCCCAGTCAGCCCTCATTAGGGTCAAGCTCCTCAACCTTTAAGCGAAAATGGCTTATCATCCAAACTCGGGGCATCATCAAACCCCACGATGCAGCGTTGGTACTGCACCCGGTCCCTTATTCATTGTTGGGCGAGCGTATCACATGAGCCGGTTTTCGCCTCAATGCCCATGCCCATGCCCACCACTCTTTCTCGGCACACATCATGCATAGGTCAGCTGTTGCGTGTATATATATGTTTCGATAGCCGAGGATACAGTGGTGTTAGTTTCTTTATTAGATCTGGGGCGAGATTCATCAACTTTCCGCAACGCGGATTCGAATCTGGAGTCTATATAAGCCAGGCCCCCCCAGCCCCCAACCCAATATCTTCTGCAGCAACAACCCATATCTTTCAAAACCACACGATCTACATCGCCTACACATCCACAAACATCGTCAAGACGCACATTTGCACTCAGCTGCTCGCCTACCGGTCAACCATTTTCACGATTACTTCCCTAACCCACCCGGCCGTAACGCCCTACCCAATTCCCCTCGGCCACCCATCATAAGGTTCTTTACCTTTCCATACCGATCTCGTGCGGTACCGTATCAACACCAACACCACACCGCACAACATCTCCTCCCAAGGGCCACTCAGCTCCTGGCACAAGACAAAAAAGGGGACCATGTGCTACTACGACAAATTCCCCTTTAACTGCGGGCATGAAACCGAGAAGCTCAACCACCCCTGCCACCTCCGCCGCCGCCAAATCCACGGGGGCCGCTGGTGCGATGTCCACATTCCGTGGGGCGTCCATCTCCAGCCGAACGACTGCGATGAATGCCGGCAGGAGAAGAAGGCGACCTATCAGGCATGGGCACAGCCGCTGTACGATCAGGCGGGGCAGCAGTACCGTGACGAGTATCCGGAGGGCGCGCCGTATCGTGGACATTGGCATCAGTGGTTCGCGCAGTGGCAGGTAGATTTCCTACCGCATAGGCTGGCATGGTTCCAGCAGTATGATGCGGATGCGGCACAGAAACGGGTGCTGGAGGCGCAAGCGAAGGCGCAGGAGTATCAGGCCAACCTACAGCTGGGGCAGTCGCTACAGGATATGCAGGACGAGTTTCGGAGAAAGCAAGCGGAGGAGCAGAAACAGAAGGACGAGCACCCGAAAAAGAAGGGGAGCAAGAAGAAGTGATGTGGGAGAGGGAGGATCAAAGGGACAAGGGCTGGAGAGGGGGACCTCTGGAAGATGAAGGGGGTGCGGGATAGAAGATGCTGGGCTGGGCCTAATATGGAGTGGTTAGTGGTAATCCAAAATGCGGCTTTGGGAAAATGACTGGTCATTTTTTCAGCTGCTTAATTTAGAGGAAAACCAGGGCGGGGGGAGCAGCAATACCGGATGGCGGGGAAGGTATTGGGCACAAATGGTGGTGAGCTCCAGGGAGACACAGCACTTCAGGTTCCTAGACGGTCGGTAACATGGGGTTACAACAGGCTGGGGAGGAACAGCTGTGGCTCTGAGCTGGAGAGAACCGGGGACGAGTGCCTAGGCCCTTAGATTAATCACCTTCTTTTTGGTAGCATTATACATAAAAACTCCCCTTGATGGGTTTTCGAGAACTTTTCGAGTATTCTTCGATGTCAAGTGCTCTCCGTGTGTTTACGGGATGTCTTTCACAATTAGAACCTCGCATCATCTTCCTACACTTCAAGGTCACAATACTAACCTAAATTTACCCTTTGTTCCCCTTTCTGCACTTGACGGCCCAGCATTTCATCACCAGATGGTAACCCCTGCCTTGAACCATTGGTGCTTGACCAGAGCCTTAATCCTTGAAGACCATCCGTCCATCTCCTCACCCATTTCCTCATCCATCTCTTCATCCATCTCTTCATCCCTCCACGCCCACACAATATTCTCACACACCCGCAGGGCAAATAACAGGGGTCAAACCCCCACCCACACACCACCTTCCCGCGGCTACCCGGCCCTCCACTATGTCTATACCAGCCGATGTGCTACACCACGTGCATGTAAGGTTTCTTTAGGAATAGTGGTCGGTACGTAGGGGCCGAATGCAGTGGAGATGAGCTCCACAGAGAACGAACAGCGGTAATGTAGCCATTATTTTGCACTGATGGGCTGGAAGACTCTAGGAGCCTTGTTAACGTAGAATGCAGGTAGATCTCCGTATTGCGGATAACGTGTTGTTCCTGGGCAACTGATGAAAATAAGGAGAGAAGAACGCTTAGTTTTGAGGTAGATATGCATCTTAACGACAGAGTCTGGGTCGCATGGCCTGGAAGAGAAATGGAATACATAGAGACAAGACGGGGGAATCCAGCATGTGGCTTATGCGACTCGACCATGCAGTATAGCCCGGACGCGTGGTATCGAAAGTATGTACAATTGGCTCAAAAGCACAGTCACAACAACGTGTTTCCACGTTCATTATTGCACACATTGAGAAATGCCCCTTCCATCAACATCAAGGTGGGTACCCTGTTGATGGGACCTGACAGTTCGCATGCTACACAGTTGGAAAACAACCTTTTGTAACGTATCACCAAACTGGCCAGAAGTCCAGAAAAAGCCCTGACGAAGCACTCTGATCACCTGGAAGCCAATGATACGAAGGAAGGGAGCGTTGTGGGCCAAAGGGTTTTTCGTTAGGCCGACGTCCTCAGTTCAGTTGTCAGTAACAGACGGCGGCCCTGTGCGATGGACTAACCGTAACAGCATTATGCAGGAGAAAGCAGCAGATTTTGCACATCAACAGGCCACAGTTTGACAGAATTCGGAGGCTCGGGAGAGTAACATACCCGGTGCCCCCAACCATACCCTCATTGCGAAACAGCACCATTCCTGCTCATAGCACCGCCTAAAATAAGCTAAAATACAACACACACACGTCGATCAACAGCCATCAATGCCAGCCGCTCTAAATATATAAGTAATCCCTCACGCGTTCTCTTTCTTCCCTTCCCCCCCTACTCTTCAAAGTTCGTCGCGCCCTCAACCTTGCCCACCACGTTGTACCGCTTCGAGAAGAAGGTCACCCAGTCGTTGAGCACACCCTTCTCCTTGTCGGGGAGGTCCTGCCAGTCGGCACTCACATCCTCGGGCTTGGTCGACGTCTTGCCTAGGGCGCGCGAGGCGTCTTTGCCGGCGAATACTGTAGGGGAAGACGAGGTGAGTTGGTTGGCTGTCTGCTTGGGGTCTAGGGGTTTCCTCGTGCCTGAGAGAGGAAGGAGGGAAGGGAGAGGAGCGATGAAGTGAGGGTTGATCATGGAAGCAGGTGACTAAGATGAATACGTACCGTGGTAGGCGCCACCCGGCTGGTAGGCCTTGTTACCTGTTACATCGTAGACGATGCCCTGCATAGGGAGCGTGAGTAAGAGTTGAAGTGGGAAGGGGGAAGAGCAACAGGTGCTGAAGGTACTGACCTTGATAGCGACGTAGCACTTCTCGCCATCCTCGCCTAGAAACCGCGATGTGAGTGAGTCGGAAGTTATACGAAAGAAGAACGTCCCTTCAAAATCATGGACTGCCTCTGAAGGGACAGAACTCATCGTAAATGAGAATACATACCGTTCGCCTTAGCCAATTCCTCGAGGGAAATGGGGTCATCCTTCGGGGGGTTCAGTTGAACAGGAACCTTGGGCTCAAATTTCCCGGCCATTCTGTTTGCTGGTAGATGAGAGACGGCTTGAAGAGGGAGCTGTTGATTGTCTTTATCTGGGAATTGTGAGCTTGCGCCAAGGATAGCGGGATTAACGTCGTTCCTAATGACCTCAAAAGTGAGAACCCCTCGAGACTCACTTTATTTTGCCTAGCGACTCAAAGTTGAAGATGAGAATGGTCAAAACGGTCACTGACTTTTTGAGAATTCACTCTTTCAAATGCCACGGAAGCTCACGGTTCGAAACCATGAGCGGGTGGGCCCGCGCCGGACCTCGGGAATGGAGGGGCACGCGGGGCCCGACAGGGATGTGCTTCCGTCGTGCGATGACGTGCAGCTCAATTGCTTGAGCTGCCTGAGGAATCAAGATGGAGAGCTTCATCAAGCTTCGAGCTCGGACCTCTTTCCTCAACTGGACTTTTTCAACACCAAATCAACAAACCACGAAATTTCGAGGGATTCGCCGTTAATTCACAGCGCCCGGCCGATTAAACCCCGGTAACGAGAACCAATCGAGTTCCGGTTCCATAGGGTGCCACAATGTCCTTACTCAGGGCCGCTGGCCTCCGGTCTGTGGGCGGCGGCGCTCGGCTGTCGCAGCGATGCGCTTCGTCTGCGACGACACTTACTTTCCGAGGGCAACAGCCCTACCAACAGTTGCGGCAAAAACCGACGACCTGCTTCTCAAAACTAGTTGGCTACCAATACCGCCGAAACTCGACGAACGCCCCGAATACCAACCCGAAAGGTTCGTCCCAGCAAAACGGACAACCACCGAAGCCGACACCTTCGCTCGCGGGCATGATCTGGCGCGCCATCAGGTCCGATTCCGCCCGGTCTTGGTACGTAATCCGGAACACCAAATTCAGGGATGTCATGCGCGATAGTCCGTTGGAGGCATTCAGTGCAATCGTGGCGTGAGTGGCCCCCTCCCCCACCCCAACTGCAGGCACCCTAGGCGCATGCCATGCCGTGCCAGACCGCACCGTGCGCTGACACCACCCCCCGATAGAGTGGTTGGGGCCATTGGCGTTATGTTCTACTGCATATACGCCTATTATACGTACTTCAACAGCCGGCAGTTTACGCGCTTTCCCGAGCCCGTGGCCGCGGCCCTGCGCAAGGCCCTGTACTTCAGCAACCACCAACCCGACCCGCAGCGCGCCCTCAAATACTACAAGCAGGCCCTCGAGCTTTGCGAGCAGGAAGGGATGGATCACTTCTCCGACGATGTGATGGGCATCAAGATCCAGGTCGCCGCGTGGCTGGAGAAGATTGAGAGCTACCAGAATGCGATCGACGTGCTCGAGAACCTGCTGGGCGACTGCAAGCGCTGGGTGGAGGTCATGGAGAAGAGCGCTGCGGACGGAACCCTTCCCAAACTGGAGCCGCCGACACCCCCCCAAGAGGGGGAATCTGCGGCCCCCAACCAACCGCTGGAGGGGTGGTGGGCTAAGCGAACGCGGATCCTGGCCAAGGCCGTCAGTGTCAGTGTCAAGTTGGCCAGCCTGTACTCTGACGAACATGTTCTGGAACGGGAGACTTCCCACGATCGGCTTGTCTGGGCCGTTGAGACCGCACTGAGGGAGACGCAGAGGCGCGCCAATGGTGGGCTCAAAGAAGGGGAGGGGCCTTGGATGACTCCCGAGGAGATTGGCGGCAGCTTGGAGTGTGAGTTTTTAAATGAGGCGACACCCCCTGGGATTTGCGCCCGCGTGAAGTAGGAGACTAATTTTTCCCTTCACAGCGCTCGCGCAGAGCTACCAGGCCAAAAACCAACACCACCTCGCAGTTCCTCTTTTTTTCCAGGCTCTTAGGTTGTGCGAGGAGCCCTGCCACATTGCGCTGTTGAGTAAGTGTTGCCAACTCCACACACTACGCTTTGGGCTCTTTGGCTTGAGGTAGACTAACATCTGTAGTGAACAACATTGCTACCAGCTTCGCCGAGCATCCTCTCATCACGCCCGGTGATGCTCCCGTGCACGCGATGATGAAGGAGGAGTCCCAAGCCTGGGCCTCAGCGGCCGAACAGCGCGCATCGTACCTCGCTTCGGCCCAACGATGGGCACAGAACGCCGTCAGCCATGCGTCAGAGCCACAGGGTGAGAAACGTACTCCCGAGTGCGACCAGGCCTGTGCCGTTGCGCTGTCTAATCTGGGTTCTATTCTGGCGATCCTGGGTAAGAACGATGAGGCGCGCAAGAAGTATGAGGAGGCCATTGCCTTGAGCAATAAGTTTGGCTTCAGCGACTACGCTACAGAGGCTACCACGCGGCTTCAGAGCCTGCCTTCAGCATGAGGTGTTCATGAACTACTACTCTCATCACCACTCACGCCGTCGTCATCACTCACAACTTCACACTCTCCGCTCAATCCATGACAGTGCTCTCACAGCACCAAACACCACCTCCTCCTAGCGCTCAAGCGGGCATACACCGAGAGCACCAAGAGCACCACTCTTCCCCATGTCGCTACACTCTAGTCCCATCAATCACTACGGTCATACAATCGGCCTTACCGACATGTGAGTCCGCCAGGCAGCAGGGTTCCGCGTTCTATTCCTCGACATCGACACATGTTTCGAGGTCAGCCCGACACTTTCCCAATCAGCTCAGCGCGCGGCTTTCCCTTTGCCCGATCAGCTTTTCGCACTTCCAAAATGGGCAATGCGAAAAAAAAGAAAAAGACGTATCGACCTATGAATTCGACCCATGAATTCGAGGTGCCTTTCCCGGGAAATGCGCCCTTGGGGCGCAGCTCAGCCTCCCGAGTCCCGAACGATGCATTGCTAGTGGGGGCGGGGACCAGCTTGCTTGCGCAACACAGGCTAACGTTACGGATAACAAGCTAACTTTTAAGGAATTTGGGGAAGTGGGCAAAAGAAGGGTGAGGGGCAAAACCCCAATGACAACCTGGTAAATCCGTGCTTGGTGTCGGCTCCGACTGTTCGAGAACAAAGGGAGTCACTTGGTGAGGTCACTGTCAATGCTGTACGGAAACGTCGGCATGAAGCGGGACAAGAAAAGAACCCCCTCAAGTCCTCCACACACATCCCCGATAGATCACCGACGCCGAATCCTGACAAACCCAAAAAGAAGGGAGAGGGTGAGAGCAAAGAAACAAGACGGGATGGATATACGCGCGCGAACCGGATTCGCGAAGCGAGCTCAAGCGAGCGAGAAGGGTGTGTTGTACCACGGAGAGCGGATGAGGCCGGTGCGGGTGTCACAAGACCAGGAGGTCGGGAATACCAGGCCAGGGACCCCTCACCAATCTCCATTCGCCAAACTTTAAACTCAAAAGAAATAAAACAATACAACTAGAATTGAGCCAAAGGTAACCACCACCGTCTCCCGCGCTCGGATCCCACGCCTTTTCCAGAAACGGGCACCACCTCATCAACCCAAGAAAAAAAAAAAGAGGGCTTCGGGGACCTACACTCCCTAGTGCAGGTACTTCGGTCCTGCGGGGCTCGAAAAAATCGGGAAAGCTTTGGAGCGAGTTCCATTGGCAAAAGGTGTGGTCCAGAAATGTGTGTGGGAAGGATCCGGGCTTCCATCATTGATGCCCGAGCAGGGATACAAGGGTGGGATAACTCCGGGCAAAGGTCGCCCCACATTAAAAATTGTTAGCCACACCGCCTGCTCTCTCATTCGTGGGCTGGCGGCTGGGAACGACTGGGAAATTCCTTCTCTTCTTGTGCGCTTCGCCTATTATCCCTGTCGGCACACGTGTTTTGGAGGAAGCAGGGGGGGGGGTGTGTGTGTGCGTGTGCGGGCGATGTGACAGGGGGGGTGGCGAGGAACTTGCAGCGGGCAGGGAACGTCACGTCGATGGAGGGTAGTTTGTGTCCGGCGTTCAGGAAATGGGCAAATTTTGTTGAGAAATCAGGGATCTGTCCGTCACAGAGGAACCGTTTTTGGTTTTCTCTTTGGTTTTTTGTTTTTCCCACATGCTTGAACATGTCCTATTATCGGAACGTTTGCGATATCGCCGGGGGGGCCGGGGGGTGGGAATTGGGGTAAAAAAATGGAATGTGGGTAAAATGAAACGAAGTGGGCAAAATGAATGATCCCCGAAACGGGGAAGAGACGACCAATCATGTTGAGAGCTGGAGTTGGAGGATTCTGTTTGAGTGTACGATCAGGTGCAATTAACTGGATGACGAGAAGAAGTTGGGACTAATTATCTCCGAGATACTGGAACTCTTTCGTACAAAAGTTGAGACGCTTCAGAAACCCGAAGATTGAAGTCTCCGCGCCCCCCTCAAAACTCTTGATGCAAAACCTGTCATACCTTAGTGTACCGGCGCTAGACTCGAGCTATCAGCACGGATCTGCCTCCCCTTCCGCTACGGGACAGACCGTCTCTCCCCGCGCGGCTCGCCTCGACTGTTGCAGTGATGTGCGTTCCGGATTGGCATACCATTCTGGCAGGCCCCGCTTCATCCAGGTACCAAAATCTGTGGCCCCATTTGCTCAAAAAAAGAGTGTCTCGTCTCAGTGGGCTGGTTAAAGTGATTGGCTGAATCATCACTGGGTTGGGAGGGGACTGGGGGAGGTCCAGACCATGTGGAGCTTGGTGTGCGGTTATGCTAGCGATTGCCTCAAGCCGGACGGTTTCCACGGGGCGTTCGGAGAAGAGGGAGGGGGAGGCAGGAGCAGAGGGGGGGTGGAGGGGGGGTTCTGGACAGTGATTGAAGCTAAAGAGTGAACGGCGACACTAGTAGTAGCGTACTTGTAACGTGACCTAGCAGCCGTCAAAGTTGCAAGGACTACGCCTGTAAGGGAGGGCAGCGGATTAGCGAGTTCGATATGTGTGCATGTGAAGCTTGTGAATATCTCCGCCGGCTCTGCCAGATCGACCATACAGCAAGGCGAGAATTCGGGTGCCTGGGGAAGACTTTCTCCTCTCTTCTTTTCTGCTGCTGTTCTGGGAAAGGGCTGGGATTCCACCTTTGGGCCATAAGCGAGCTGGGTCAAATTCGTTTTTGTCTTGTGATTTTGGCCGGACGGAGTGAGAGAGAGACGGATGGTGGACGATGGTTGGCCACAGAGTCAAGAACCTCATTCGTGCCTAGTTTCGGGTATCGTCATTGAAGTGGGCTAATTCGCTTAATTAGGAGCCTTTTGGGCATATTTTAGCCCCGTTATGTCTTGGCATGTCTTGCAGCTCCTCGGAGACGGCGGGTTGAGTGGGGTCGGCTTCGATTTTGGGATGTGCGACTTTCATTTTGAGTTCTGACGGGATTTCGGCGCTGGCCGTCTTTTTCGGGGCGGGAGGCTCGTTTTCCGCGGTGGCCTGTCCGCGGAGCCTAATCGGCGGCGGCGGCGCGAGCTCGTGTTGATTAGGCTGGTCTTGTCTCGTCTCCTTCTGCCCATGTCGTCTCAACATTGTGATCCGTTTTGGGAACGGCCCTGTTCGCCGTTGTGGGCCTTGGCGGGGTAAAGAAACGCTCTCGCAGCTCCTCACCGTTGAGATTTCGACAAGGGCAAGGAACCCACACCACAGTCTTTCTGTTTGCCTATTTTATTTTTATTTCTTTTTTTGGCCCCATCTTCAAACCTTTCTGGACACCTTCTACGCCTGCTTCACACTCGCAGGCATGTCTGCATGCACCGTTACTCTGGCGGTCGCGCAGGGTCCAAGCCTCGGTGCCAAGTCGGACGATCTGTTGTGTAACCATCGGGTGTAAACCGGATTTAGGTCAGAATGCCAGGCCCGGAGGATATCTGGCGCTCTCAAAGCCTCGGCGCAGGAGGTGATGGGCGGGAGATGCGATAACTAATCTAAATCTGTCGACATAATACATGCTTTATACATATCGGGAGTGAAGTGGTTGGTGTGAACGTTGCTGCTTTGACGACGAACGAAGACGATCAGATCCACGGGTTCGAGAGCCTCCACACGACCCTGTGCGGGGGCATGGAGCCAGATCCGGTCAGCCCCCATTCGCTGTCAACCGCATCCGCAGTTAACGTTAGACACACACAAAACATTGTCTTAGCTCGCTTTCGGGTCTTCTCAGTTGGTACGCAGGCTGGTGGTGTGTGACGCTACTGATGGGAAACGGACAAACGCCCGCGGTGATAAGACTTCGAGATCTCTAGCGACATTTTTCCAAGAAGCTAATGAAGAGGGGCGTCCGCTGGAAAAGAGTTGAACAAGTCGGGACGCAAGCAAAGTCCGGGGACCAACAGAGCCCCTGATTGGCTAGGCCACGCCAAATGTCGGCCTTGGCAAGGTGGTTTAAGCTTAAATGGGTTGAGTCGTCGTCGAAGTTCAGTCAGAACTCGGGACATCTCTCGGCCGCGCTCCTTCGCTTGCTCAACTAGAAAGGCGAAAATGTTTGTTGTCAACATTGAAATCCTTCGACCGCGCCAGCCGCTTCTCCTCGACATCGCCTATGACTAAGGCCATCCCGTTGAGAACGGCCCTTCAACTATGTTGATGACAATCTCGGCGGCTTGTCCTGGACGATGGCGGGGTACGGGATGGTATCATTGGCACGTTGTTGCCCGGGGCCGGATTCGCCATGGATTCTCTTGTTCGTGCGATGCCGTCCGGGTCTTCCGTTCAGCAAGCTTCCCCTGTCTTTGCGTCGACTCTGCATTGGACTTTGTCTCGATATCCCAGAATTTGCGGAGTTGGGGACACGATATTTTAGTAAGAACGTGGGTGTCGACTCGTTATCTGATTGGAATCCGATGGCATCCCAGGATCTTCCACGGCCCGTGTGCCTGCCTTCCACCCACGGCTCCGGCTGAGTGGGGCGAACTTCTTTTCCCCGGAGCATGCCCCTCGGGGTCACCCCCCTTCGGCGTTCTTTGTGACCACCGGCCCTCTGATTTGCTCCGGACTTGCCAGGCACCAAGATATTCCGTCAATTTACACGTGTAGAAGTTAAGCATACGAGGATGTGAAATGGCTTGGGGGCTTTTTCGATATAGACCTTGTCCTTGTCGTTGCTTGCTCGTTTCGCATATCCGGTAGCGACCGGCCAGTTGGAATGCGCCAGAGACAATGGACCACTAGTAAGAATGGTGGTCTAGATCCCGAGATTCTGCACCCTCTGACGCCTGCTATCTCATCTCGATATCAGCGAACCGGGGACTTGGAGGCTCACCTGCCTTTCCAGGGGACGGTAGTTTGAGTTTTGATTGTGATGCGCCTTAGAATGCCTGCGACAACCAAACGTGGGAGTTTCGAATCTCCTTCTTCCCCGGCCCCGCAATACGGCCAGGATACGGAGAGCATCATTGGAGCTCTGAAATACGGTTTAAACTGTGGACCCCATGCCCCAGGCTTTCCTTTTCCCATCACCTCCAGCTTCAAGATCTCGACACCCCAGGCGAGCCAGCTGCCGAAACGGCGGCGCGGGTCTCGGTGTCGTGGCATAGACCGGCATGCCGCCCAGCAGCCTTTGATGGTCTAGTGAGCGAGTTTACTTGGTGAGGCGCTGAGACCCAGGCGCCAGGCACCCGTTTTTTTCAGTCGCCCCCGCTGGCGCACTAGCTGTAGTGGGGGCCGGCTTGCTGACAGAACCTGACCAAACGACCAGAACAGTTGAAGACAAGCTGATCGGGCGAAGAAACCGCCTTCTCGTGGATGTCCCGATGTGGTGGTCCCCGGTAGCCCCCGATGACTTTCAGGAGTTTCCCATCGGGCAAGATGAATTTGGCATTTTGGAGCAACCCCCCTCAGGGGAACTTGCTGCACTCCCAAACGCTCTTCCGTCAGGTCCTGCACTCTTTGCAAACCGTTCAAGCGCCTCCGCGTCCGTCTTAAAATTCCCTGCAAGTTCAAGGCAACACGATTCCGTTGCCGATTCGGACCAAATTTTGTGTTACCGTTGCAGCTTCGACGATCCAGTTGTCCTTGAGATAGATCGGTCGTTCAACAGTGACGGCTCTTGAAAACTTGGAATTCGGTTCGCCTTGGTAGCCGGGCGGATGGTCCAGCCCCGATGCGTGGTGTGAGATTCCAAAGTACCGATTGCGCCTGTGCTACCACTTCGTGTTGACAAGATGACACCCAGTGTCTTTTCTCCCCCTTTCCCGCAGACAATCGACCCCGAGTTCATACCCGCCGACTTGAGAGTTCCCCCCCCAGGGCACACCGGAACGATTGTATGGCGCGGATATGCTCAAAAGGGAGGGTCGTGGAGACCACACCCCGTCGACGAATAAGAGGTCCGTTTATTGGGATGCCTTGAGATGGCGTTTTTTTCTGAATGCGGGGGCCTTCCACAATTAAGCTTTCTGTCCCACTATTTCTGAAAACGGATGGCACACTTGGACATCAGAACCGAACGGCGAAACAAAAAAAGAGAGAGAGCGCCCAACGGATCGTGCCTGCCTCCAGAACGCAGCTTCCGTGATGTGTTCGCCAGGCAGCCGCTCGCCTTCTGCAGTGACAGCCAGCGGAAGATGCAGGCGTGATGCGAGTGAAGCTTCGATCTTGTACATACTCTATGCGCACCTTCCACTCCCAAGCTGGCTGGCCCCGCCAGCATTTCCAGACCCACTTGAAGCCCGCCTATTTCCCCGATTTGGGTTTGGCGCGCCTGCGGATTGCACTAGGAAAAAACGGCCGACAATTCAGATCTTGTGCCAAGATTGCTAATTAACCACATTTCCATCGTCTTTTTTCACTTTATTTTTGCCCGCTCTTTTTCGCCAACAAACCCCAGGTTCGAGACGATTCTTGCACGACTTGCCCGTATCTCTCACAGTCCGGCGCAGACTGACGAACAAGCTTACCCCCGTCAATTCTCACTGCTTTTGCTCCCGTGAGCCTCCGAATTGGGGAAAAAGGTCCACAGATTGGCCGTGAAGCATGGCAACGAGAAATGAGCGACGGAGATATTGAACGGCGGTTGGGCCGCTCGTATAGCGATATTACCAGGGTTTCAATGCCCCTACCTTCACCCCCACCACCGCCGGTCGCTGCGGCACGGTTGGTCAGCTTGGGGAAGCTGGGGACGCTCTCATTGACCAAACAGCCGCGGAAACAAACATCGACACAACAACGTTGAACCAACTACCATTTTCCTCGTTCGCCAGGCTCCCCGCGCTCGGTAGGGCTTCGGCTGCGCCGTTTCAGCCGCGTGGCGAATAGCTTTTCCGGGACATATTCTGGAGACTGCCGTCTCTCCAAGGGCATTTAGTGGTGTTTACTCATCTCCGCGATCGTTGAGACCTGCATCTTTGACGTCACTGCCTAGAAGGATCAAGACGTTTCGCGAGCGCGCTTTTTTGCCTCTCGGCGAAAGAGCAGCGCAAGACAGGCTCGTTTCCGTCGCCGTCCTCGGCTATCGGATGCAAGCCGGCCTAGCACCTCTGACATGGGGGGAAAACGGTCGAAATCGGCGGCCGTCGTCCATTATCGATCATCACGCGTAGCCAATGGCGCCGTTTCGAGAACATCGCGCCATGGGTCAAAGTCGCGCCGACCACCGGCTCTTGTCTCGCTCACGCTGTTGATCTCGTGGCCGTCCGCATTGCCGTTTGCAAAATCCACCTAGCCACGGGACGGGAGACAGGCGCAGAAGGGCGGTCGAGGGACGTATCGTTCACGTTACCTCGACGCTGCATCTCGACCTGCATGTCTTGCCACCCCCCTCCCCACCACCCCCCTCCCAATTGTTCATTCCAC